>NW_026736045.1:0-87000 GCF_949786415.1 Peromyscus eremicus
TAGGAAACTGACAAGAAAGGTAGCTCCTCTTCAGTCCAATACACTGTACTAGCTGGGAACAGACGCCAGTGCTATTTGCCCTGTGTATGGCAATAGGAGCACAATAGTGACTCTTCTTATCAGAAAAAAACTCTTACTCATAGGACAAGAAACTGCATGGGATTCAACTGCATTTCTGACTGGGAAACAAACACTAGCTCGCTTTACAAGAAACACACTCTGCTTTTGAGAAAAGAGCACTCTTCTACTCTACTGTGTTTCCTATGGGGTCCGAACATTGAGCTTGCTCAGAACAAAAGAACTGTGCTTCCTACACACACGGGCCATATCTAGTTCAACTCTGCTCAGGAAACTGACAAGAACAGTAGCTCCGCTTCAGTCCAATACACTGTACTTGCTGGGAACAGATGCGAGTGCTATTTGCACTGTGTATTGCAATGGGAGCGCAATAGTGACTTTATTACCAGAAAACAACTCTTGCTCGAAGAACCAAAAACTGGATGTGATTCAACTCCATTTAGGACTGGGAAACAAAGGCTAGCTCGCCTTACAAGAAACACACTCTGCTTTTGAGAAAAGAGCACTCTTCTACTCTACTGTGTTTCCTATGGGGTCCGAACAGTAAGCTTGCTCAGAACAAAAGAACTGTGCTTCCTACACACACGGGCCATATCTAGTTCAACTCTGCTTAGGAAACTGACAAGAACGGTAGCTCCTCTTCAGTCCAATACACTGTACTAGCTGGGAACAGACGCCAGTGCTATTTGCCCTGTGTATGGCAATAGGAGCACAATAGTGACTCTTCTTATCAGAAAACAGCTCTTACTCATAGGACAAGAAACTGCATGGGATTCAACTCCATTTCTGACTGGGAAACAAACACTAGCTCGCTTTACAAGAAACACACTCTGCTTTTGAGAAAAGAGCACTCTTCTACTCTACTGTGTTTCCTATGGGGTCTGATCATTGAGCTTGCTCAGAACAAAAGAACTGTGCTTCCTACACACACGGGCCATATCTAGTTCAACTCTGCTCAGGAAACTGACAAGAACAGTAGCTCCTCTTCAGTCCAATACACTGTACTTGCTGGGAACAGACGCGAGTGCTATTGGCACTGTGTAATGCAATGGGAGCACAATAGTGACTTTCCTTACCAGAAAACAACTCTTGCACGTAGGACCAGAAACTGCATGTCATACAGCTCCATTTAGGACTGGGAAACAAATGCTAGCTCGCCTTACAAGAAACACACTCTGATTTAGAGAAAAGAGCACTCTTCTACTCTACTGTTTCCTATGGAGTCCGAATTGTGAGCTTGCTCAGAACAAAAGAACTGTGCTTCCTACAAATATGGCCATATCTAGTTCAACTCTGCTTAGGAAACTGACAAGAACGGTAGCTCCTTTTCAGTCCAATACACTGTACTAGCTGGGAACAGACGCGAGTGCTATTTGCCCTGTGTATGGCAATAGGAGCACAATAGTCACTCTTCTTATCAGAAAACAACTCTTACTCATAGGACAAGAAACTGCATGGGATTCAACTCCATTTCTGACTGGGAAACAAACACTAGCTCGCCTTACAAGAAACACACTCTGCTTTTGAGAAAAGAGCACTCTTCTACTCTACTGTGTTTCCTATGGGTTCCGAACAGTGAGCTTGCTCAGAACAAAAGAACTGTGCTTCCTACAAATATGGCCATATCTAGTTCAATTCTGCTTAGGAAACTGAAAAGAACAGTATATCCTCTTCAGTCCAATACACTGTACATGCTGGGAACAGACGCCAGGGCTATTTGCCCTCTGTATGACAATGGGAGCACAATAGTGACTCTTCTTACCAGAAAACAACTCTTGCTCGTAGGACCAGAAACTGTATGTGATTCAACTCCATTTAGGACTGGGAAAAAAACGCTAGCTCTCCTTAGAAGAAACACACTCTGCTTTTGAGAAAAGAGCACTCTTCTACTCTACTGTGTATCCTATGGGGTCGGAACAGTGAGCTTGCTCAGAACAAAAGAACTGTGCTTCCTACACACAGGGGCCATATCTAGTTCAACTCTGCTTAGGAAATTGACAAGAACAGAAGCTCCTCTTCAGTCCAATACACTGTACTTGCTGGGAACAGACGCGAGTGCTATTTGCACTGTATATGGCAATGGGAGCAGAATAGTGACTTTCCTTACCAGAAAACAACTCTTGCTCGTAGGACCAGAAACTGCATGTGATTCAGCTCCATTTAGGACTGGGAAACAAACGATAGCTCGCCTTACAAGAAACACACTCTGCTTTTGAGAAAAGAGCACTCTTCTACTCTACTGTGTTTCCTTTGGGGTCCTAACAGTCAGCTTGCTCAGAACAAAAGAACTGTGCTTCCTACACACACGGACCATATGTAGTTCAACTCTGCTTAGGAAACTGACAAGAACAGTAGCTCCTATTCAGTCAAATACACTGTACTTGCTGGGAACAGACGCGAGTGCTCTTTGCACTGTGTATGTAAATGGGAGCGCAATAGTGACATTCCTTACCAGAAAACACCTCTTGCTCGTAGGACCAGAAACTGCATGGGATTCAACTCCATTTCTGACTGGGAAACAAACACTAGCTCGCCTTACAAGAAACACACTCTGCTTTTGAGAAAAGAGCACTCTTCTACTCTACTGTGTTTCCTATAGGGCAAGAACAGTGAGCTTGCTCAGAACAAAAGAACTGTGCTTCATACAAATACTGCCATATCTAGTTCAATTCTGCTTAGGAAACTGACAAGAACAGTAGCTCCTGTTCAGTCCAATACACTGTACATGCTGGGAACAGATGCCAGAGCTATTTGCCCTGTGTATGACAATGGGAGCGCAATAGTGACTCTTCTTACCAGAAAACAACTCTTGCTCGTAGGACAAGAATCTGCATGTGATTCAACTCCATTTAGGACTGGGAAACAAACGCTAGCTCGCCTAACAAGAAACACACTCTGCTTTTGAGAAAAGAGCACTCTTCTACTCTACTGTGTTTCCTATGGGGTCCGAACAGTGAGCTTGCTCAGAACAAAAGAACTGTGCTTCCTACACACACGGGCCATATCTAGTTCAACTCTGCTTAGGAAACTGACAAGAACGGTAGCTCCTCTTCAGTCCAATACACTGTACTAGCTGGGAACAGACGCGAGTGCTATTTGCCCTGTGTATGGCAATAGGAGCACAATAGTGACTCTTCTTATGAGAAAACAACTCTTACTCATAGGACAAGAAACTGCATGGGATTCAACTCCATTTCTGACTGGGAAAAAAACACTAGCTCGCCTTACAAGAAACACACTCTGCTTTTGAGAAAAGAGCACTCTTCTACTCTACTCTGTTTCCTAAGGGTCCGAATAGTGAGCTTGCTCAAAACAAAAGAACTGTGCTTCCTACACACAGGGGCCATAACTAGTTCAACTCTGCTTCGGAAACTAACAAGAACAGTAGCTCCTCTTCAGTCCAATACACTGTACTTGCTGGGAACAGATGCGAGTGCTATTTACATTGTATATGGCAATGGGAGCACAACAGTGACTTTATTACCAGAAAACAACTCTTGCTCGTAGGACCAAAAACTGCATGTGATTCAACTCCATTTAGGACTGGGAAACAAACGCTAGCTCGCCTTACAAGAAACACACTCTGCTTTTGAGAAAAGAGCACTCTTCTACTCTACTGTGTTTCCTATGGGGTCCGAACATTGAGCTTGCTCAGAACAAAAGAACTGTGCTTCCTACACACACTGGCCATATCTATTCAACTCTGCTTAGGAAACTGACAAGAACAGTAGCTCCTCTTCAGTCCAATACACTGTACTTGCTGGGAACAGACGCGAGTGCTATTGGCACTGTGTATGGCAATTGGAGCGCAATAGTGACTTTCCTTACCAGATAACAACTCTTGCTCGTAGGACCAGAAACTGCATGTGATTCAGCTCCATTTAGGACTGGGAAACAAATGCTAGCTCGCCTTACAAGAAACACACTCTGCTTTTGAGAAAAGAGCACTCTTCTACTCTACTGTGTTTCCTTTGGGGTCCGAACAGTGAGCATGCTCAGAACAAAAGAACTGTGCTTCCTACACACACGGACCATATGTAGTTCAACTCTGCTTTGGAAACTGACAAGAACAGTAGCTCCTATTCAGTCCAATACACTGTACTTGCTGGGAACAGACGCGAGTGCTCTTTGCACTGTGTATGTAAATGGGAGCGTAATAGTAACTTTCCTTACCAGAAAACACCTCTTGCTCGTAGGACCAGAAACTGCATGGGAATCAACTCCATTTCTGACTGGGAAGCAAACACTAGCTCGCCTTACAAGAAACACACTCTGCTTTTGAGAAAAGAGCACTCTTCTACTGTACTGTGTTTCTTATAGGGCCAGAAGAGTGAGCTTGTTCAGAACAAAAGAACTGTGCTTCCTACAAATACGGCCCTATCTAGTTCAATTCTGCTTAGGAAACTGAAAAGAACAGTAGCTCCTGTTCAGTCCAATACACTGTACATGCTGGGAACAGACGCCAGTGCTATTTGCCCTGTGAATGACTATGGGAGCGCAATAGTGACTCTTCTTACCAGAAAACAACTCTTGCTCGTAGGACAAGAATCTGCATGTGATTCAACTCCATTTAGGTCTGGGAAACAAACGCTAGCTCGCCTAACAAGAAACACACTCTGCTTTTGAGAAAAGAGCACTCTTCTACTCGACTGTGTATCCTATAAGGTCCGAACAGTGAGCTTGCTCAGAACAAAAGAACTGTGCTTCCTACACACACGGGCCATATCTAGTACAACTCTGCTTAGGAAACTGACAAGAACAGTAGCTCCGCTTCAGTCCATACACTGTACTTGCTGGGAACAGATGCGAGTGCTATTTACACTGTGTATGGCAATGGGAGTGCAACAGTGACTTTATTACCAGAAAACAACTCTTGCTCGTAGGACCAAAAACTGGATGTGATTCAACTCCATTTAGTACTGGGAAACAAACGCTAGCTCACATTACAAGAAACACACTCTGCTTTTGAGAAAAGAGCACTCTTCTGCTCTACTGTGTTTCATATGGGGTCCGAACAGTGAGCTTGCTCAGAACAAAAGAACTGTGCTTCCTACACACACGGGCCATATCTAGTTCAACTCTGCTTAGGAAACTGACAAGAACAGTAGCTCCAATGCAGTCCAATACACTGTACTTGCTGGGAACAGACGCCAGTGCTATTTACCCTGTGTATGACAATGGGAGCACAATAGTGACTCTTCTACCAGAAAACAACTCTTGCTCGTAGGACCAGAAACTGCATGGGTTTCAACTCCATTTCTGACTGGAAAAAAAACACTAGCTCGCGTTACAAGAAACACACTCTCCTTTTGAGAAAAGAGCACTCTTCTACTCTACTGTGTTTCCTATGGGGTCCGAATAGTGACCTTGCTCAGAACAAAAGAACTGTGCTTCTTACACTCATGGGCCATATCTAGTTCATCTCTCCTTAGGAAACTGACAAGAACAGTAGCTCCGCTTCAGTCCAATACACTGTACTTGCTGGGAACAGACGCGAGTGCTATTTGCACTGAGTATGGAAATGGGAGCGCAATAGTAACCTTCCTTACCAGAAAACAAATCTTGCTCGTAGTACCAAAAACTGCATGTGATTCAACGCCGTTTAGGATTCGGAAACAAATGCTAGCTCGCCTTACAAGATACACACTCTGCTTTTGAGAAAAGAGCACTCTTCTACTCTAATGTGTTTCCTATAGGGCCAGAACACTGAGATTGCTCAGAACAAAAGAACTGTGCTTCATACAAATACTGCCATATCTAGTTCAATTCTGCTTAGGAAACTGAAAACAACAGTAGCTCCTGTTCAGTGCAATACACTGTACATTCTGGGAACAGACGCCAGTGCTATTTGCCCTGTGTATGAAAATGAGAGCACAATAGTGACTCTTATTACCAGAAAACAACTCTTGCTCGTAGGACAAGAAACTGCATGTGATTCAACTCCATTTAGGACTGGGAAACAAACGCCAGCTCACGTAACAAGAAACACACTCTGCTTTTGAGAAAAGAGCACTCTTCTACTCGACTGTGTATCCTATGGGGTCCGAAAAGTGAGCTTGCTCAGAACAAAAGAACTAGGCTTCCTACACACACGGGCCATATCTAGTTCAACTCTGCTTAGGAAACTGACAAGAACAGTAGCTCTGCTTCAGTCCAATACACTGTACTTGCTGGGAACAGATGCGAGTGCTATTTACACTGTGTATGGCAATGGGAGTGCAACAGTGACTTTATTACCAGAAAACAACTCTTGCTCGTAGGACCAAAAACTGCATGTGATTCAACTCCATTTAGGAATGGGAAACAAACGCTAGCTCGCCTTACAAGAAACACACTCTGCTTTTGAGAAAAGAGCACTCTTCTACTCTACTGTGTTTCCTATGGGGTCCGAACATTGAGCTTGCTCAGAACAAAAGAACTGTGCTTCCTACACACACGGGCCATATCTAGTTAAACTCTGCTTAGGAAACTGACAAGAACAGTAGCTCCTGTTCAGTCCAATACACTGTACATGCTGTGAACAGATGCCAGAGCTATTTGCCCTGTGTATGACAATGGGAGCGCAATAGTGACTCCTCTTACCAGAAAACAACTCTTGCTCATAAGACAAGAATCTGCATGTGATTCATCTCCATTTAGAACTGGGAAACAAACGCTAGCTCGCCTAACAAGAAACACACTCTGCTTTTGAGAAAAGAGCACTCTTCTACTCTACTGTGTTTCCTATGGGGTCCAAACAGTGAGCTTGCTCAGAACAAAAGAAATGTGCTTCCTACACACACGGGCCATATCTAGTTCAACTCTGCTTAGGAAACTGACAAGAACGGTAGCTCCTCTTCAATCCAATACACTGTACTTGCTGGGAACAGACGCAAGTGCTATTTGCACTGTGTATGTAAATGGGAGCGCAATAGTGACTTTCCTTACCAGAAACCACCTCTTGCTCGTAGGACCAGAAACTGCATGGGATTCAACTCCATTTCTGACTGGGAAACAAACACTAGCTCGCCTTACAAGAAACACGCTCTGCTTTTGAGAAACGAGCACTCTTCTACTCAACTGTGTTTCCTATAGTGCCAGAACAGTGAGCTTGCTCAGAACAAAAGAACTCTGCTGCATACAAATACTGCCATATCTAGTTCAATTCTGCTTAGGAAACTGAAAAGAACAGTAGCTCCTGTTCAGTCCAATACACTGTACATGCTGTGAACAGATGCCAGAGCTATTTGCCCTGTGTATGACAATGGGAGCGCAATAGTGACTCTTCTTACCAGAAAACAACTCTTGCTCATAGGACAAGAATCTGCATGTGATTCAACTCCATTTAGAAGTGGGAAACAAACGCTAGCTCGCCTAACAAGAAACACACTCTGCTTTTGAGAAAAGAGCACTCTTCTACTCTACTGTGTTTCCTATGGGGTCCGAACAGTGAGCTTGCTCAGAACAAAAGAACTGTGCTTCCTACACACACGGGCCATATCTAGTTCAACTCTGCTTAGGAAACTGACAAGAACGGTAGCTCCTCTTCAGTCCAATACACTGTACTTGCTGGGAACAGACGCGAGTGCTATTTGCACTGTGTATGGCAATGGGAGCAGAATAGTGACTTTCCTTACCAGAAAACAACTCTTGCTCGTAGGACCAGAAACTGCATGGGATTCAACTCCATTTCTGACTGGGAAGCAAACACTAGCTCGCCTTACAAGAAACACACTCTGCTTTTGAGAAAAGAGCACTCTTCTACTCTACTGTGTTTCCTATGGAGTTCGAACAGTGTGCTTGCTCAGAACAAAAGAACTGTGCTTCCTACACACACGGGCCATATCTAGTTCAAATCTGCTTAGGAAACTGACAAGAACAGTAGCTCTGCTTCAGTCCAATACACTGTACTTGTTGGGAACAGATGGGAGTGCTATTTGCACTGTGTATGGCAATGGGAGCGCAATAGTGACTTTATTACCAGAAAACAACTCTTGCTCGTAGGACCAAAAACTGCATGTGATTCAACTCCATTTAGGACTGGGAAACAAACGCTAGCTTGCCTTACAAGAAACACACTCTGCTTTTGAGAAAAGAGCACTCTTCTACTGTACTGTGTTTCTTATAGGGCCAGAAGAGTGAGCTTGCTCAGAACAAAAGAACTGTGCTTCCTACAAATACGGCCATATCTAGTTCAATTCTGCTTAGGAAACTGAAAAGAACAGTAGCTCCTGTTCAGTCCAATACACTGTACATGCTGGGAACAGACGCCAGTGCTATTTGCCCTGTGAATGACAATGGGAGCGCAATAGTGACTCTTCTTACCAGAAAACAACTCTTGCTCGTAGGACAAGAATCTGCATGTGATTCAACTCCATTTAGGACTGGGAAACAAACGCTAGCTCGCCTAACAAGAAACACACTCTGCTTTTGAGAAAAGAGCACTCTTCTACTCTACTGTGTTTCCTATGGGGTCCGAACAGTGTGCTTGCTCAGAACAAAAGAACTGTGCTTCCTACACACACGGGCCATATCTAGTTCAACTCTGCTCAGGAAACTGACAAGAACAATAGCTCCTCTTCAGTCCAATACACTGTACTTGCTGGGAACAGACGCGAGTGCTATTGGCACTGTGTAATGCAATGGGAGCGCAATAGTGACATTCCTTACCAGAAAACACCTCTTGCTCGTAGGACCAGAAACTGCATGGGATTCAACTCCATTTCTGACTGGGAAACAAACACTAGCTCGCCTTACAAGAAACACACTCTGCTTTTGAGAAAAGAGCACTCTTCTACTCTACTGTGTTTCCTATAGGGCAAGAACAGTGAGCTTGCTCAGAACAAAAGAACTGTGCTTCATACAAATACTGCCATATCTAGTTCAATTCTGCTTAGGAAACTGACAAGAACAGTAGCTCCTGTTCAGTCCAATACACTGTACATGCTGGGAACAGATGCCAGAGCTATTTGCCCTGTGTATGACAATGGGAGCGCAATAGTGACTCTTCTTACCAGAAAACAACTCTTGCTCGTAGGACAAGAATCTGCATGTGATTCAACTCCATTTAGGACTGGGAAACAAACGCTAGCTCGCCTAACAAGAAACACACTCTGCTTTTGAGAAAAGAGCACTCTTCTACTCTACTGTGTTTCCTATGGGGTCCGAACAGTGAGCTTGCTCAGAACAAAAGAACTGTGCTTCCTACACACACGGGCCATATCTAGTTCAACTCTGCTTAGGAAACTGACAAGAACGGTAGCTCCTCTTCAGTACAATACACTGTACTAGCTGGGAACAGACGCGAGTGCTATTTGCCCTGTGTATGGCAATAGGAGCACAATAGTGACTCTTCTTATGAGAAAACAACTCTTACTCATAGGACAAGAAACTGCATGGGATTCAACTCCATTTCTGACTGGGAAAAAAACACTAGCTCGCCTTACAAGAAACACACTCTGCTTTTGAGAAAAGAGCACTCTTCTACTCTACTCTGTTTCCTAAGGGTCCGAATAGTGAGCTTGCTCAAAACAAAAGAACTGTGCTTCCTACACACAGGGGCCATAACTAGTTCAACTCTGCTTCGGAAACTAACAAGAACAGTAGCTCCGCTTCAGTCCAATACACTGTACTTGCTGGGAACAGATGCGAGTGCTATTTACATTGTATATGGCAATGGGAGCGCAACAGTGACTTTATTACCAGAAAACAACTCTTGCTCGTAGGACCAAAAACTGCATGTGATTCAACTTCATTTAGGACTGGGAAACAAACGCTAGCTCGCCTTACAAGAAACACACTCTGCTTTTGAGAAAAGAGCACTCTTCTACTCTACTGTGTTTCCTATGGGGTCCGAACATTGAGCTTGCTCAGAACAAAAGAACTGTGCTTCCTACACACACTGGCCATATCTATTCAACTCTGCTTAGGAAACTGACAAGAACAGTAGCTCCTCTTCAGTCCAATACACTGTACTTGCTGGGAACAGACGCGAGTGCTATTGGCACTGTGTATGGCAATTGGAGCGCAATAGTGACTTTCCTTACCAGATAACAACTCTTGCTCGTAGGACCAGAAACTGCATGTGATTCAGCTCCATTTAGGACTGGGAAACAAATGCTAGCTCGCCTTACAAGAAACACACTCTGCTTTTGAGAAAAGAGCACTCTTCTACTCTACTGTGTTTCCTTTGGGGTCCGAACAGTGAGCATGCTCAGAACAAAAGAACTGTGCTTCCTACACACACGGACCATATGTAGTTCAACTCTGCTTTGGAAACTGACAAGAACAGTAGCTCCTATTCAGTCCAATACACTGTACTTGCTGGGAACAGACGCGAGTGCTCTTTGCACTGTGTATGTAAATGGGAGCGTAATAGTAACTTTCCTTACCAGAAAACACCTCTTGCTCGTAGGACCAGAAACTGCATGGGAATCAACTCCATTTCTGACTGGGAAGCAAACACTAGCTCGCCTTACAAGAAACACACTCTGCTTTTGAGAAAAGAGCACTCTTCTACTGTACTGTGTTTCTTATAGGGCCAGAAGAGTGAGCTTGTTCAGAACAAAAGAACTGTGCTTCCTACAAATACGGCCCTATCTAGTTCAATTCTGCTTAGGAAACTGAAAAGAACAGTAGCTCCTGTTCAGTCCAATACACTGTACATGCTGGGAACAGACGCCAGTGCTATTTGCCCTGTGAATGACTATGGGAGCGCAATAGTGACTCTTCTTACCAGAAAACAACTCTTGCTCGTAGGACAAGAATCTGCATGTGATTCAACTCCATTTAGGTCTGGGAAACAAACGCTAGCTCGCCTAACAAGAAACACACTCTGCTTTTGAGAAAAGAGCACTCTTCTACTCGACTGTGTATCCTATAAGGTCCGAACAGTGAGCTTGCTCAGAACAAAAGAACTGTGCTTCCTACACACACGGGCCATATCTAGTACAACTCTGCTTAGGAAACTGACAAGAACAGTAGCTCCGCTTCAGTCCATACACTGTACTTGCTGGGAACAGATGCGAGTGCTATTTACACTGTGTATGGCAATGGGAGTGCAACAGTGACTTTATTACCAGAAAACAACTCTTGCTCGTAGGACCAAAAACTGGATGTGATTCAACTCCATTTAGTACTGGGAAACAAACGCTAGCTCACATTACAAGAAACACACTCTGCTTTTGAGAAAAGAGCACTCTTCTGCTCTACTGTGTTTCATATGGGGTCCGAACAGTGAGCTTGCTCAGAACAAAAGAACTGTGCTTCCTACACACACGGGCCATATCTAGTTCAACTCTGCTTAGGAAACTGACAAGAACAGTAGCTCCAATTCAGTCCAATACACTGTACTTGCTGGGAACAGACGCCAGTGCTATTTACCCTGTGTATGACAATGGGAGCACAATAGTGACTCTTCTACCAGAAAACAACTCTTGCTCGTAGGACCAGAAACTGCATGGGTTTCAACTCCATTTCTGACTGGAAAAAAAACACTAGCTCGCGTTACAAGAAACACACTCTCCTTTTGAGAAAAGAGCACTCTTCTACTCTACTGTGTTTCCTATGGGGTCCGAATAGTGACCTTGCTCAGAACAAAAGAACTGTGCTTCTTACACTCATGGGCCATATCTAGTTCATCTCTGCTTAGGAAACTGACAAGAACAGTAGCTCCGCTTCAGTCCAATACACTGTACTTGCTGGGAACAGACGCGAGTGCTATTTGCACTGAGTATGGAAATGGGAGCGCAATAGTGACCTTCCTTACCAGAAAACAAATCTTGCTCGTAGTACCAAAAACTGCATGTGATTCAACGCCGTTTAGGATTCGGAAACAAATGCTAGCTCGCCTTACAAGATACACACTCTGCTTTTGAGAAAAGAGCACTCTTCTACTCTAATGTGTTTCCTATAGGGCCAGAACACTGAGATTGCTCAGAACAAAAGAACTGTGCTTCATACAAATACTGCCATATCTAGTTCAATTCTGCTTAGGAAACTGAAAACAACAGTAGCTCCTGTTCAGTGCAATACACTGTACATTCTGGGAACAGACGCCAGTGCTATTTGCCCTGTGTATGAAAATGAGAGCACAATAGTGACTCTTATTACCAGAAAACAACTCTTGCTCGTAGGACAAGAAACTGCATGTGATTCAACTCCATTTAGGACTGGGAAACAAACGCCAGCTCACGTAACAAGAAACACACTCTGCTTTTGAGAAAAGAGCACTCTTCTACTCGACTGTGTATCCTATGGGGTCCGAAAAGTGAGCTTGCTCAGAACAAAAGAACTAGGCTTCCTACACACACGGGCCATATCTAGTTCAACTCTGCTTAGGAAACTGACAAGAACAGTAGCTCTGCTTCAGTCCAATACACTGTACTTGCTGGGAACAGATGCGAGTGCTATTTACACTGTGTATGGCAATGGGAGTGCAACAGTGACTTTATTACCAGAAAACAACTCTTGCTCGTAGGACCAAAAACTGCATGTGATTCAACTCCATTTAGGAATGGGAAACAAACGCTAGCTCGCCTTACAAGAAACACACTCTGCTTTTGAGAAAAGAGCACTCTTCTACTCTACTGTGTTTCCTATGGGGTCCGAACATTGAGCTTGCTCAGAACAAAAGAACTGTGCTTCCTACACACACGGGCCATATCTAGTTAAACTCTGCTTAGGAAACTGACAAGAACAGTAGCTCCTGTTCAGTCCAATACACTGTACATGCTGTGAACAGATGCCAGAGCTATTTGCCCTGTGTATGACAATGGGAGCGCAATAGTGACTCCTCTTACCAGAAAACAACTCTTGCTCATAAGACAAGAATCTGCATGTGATTCATCTCCATTTAGAACTGGGAAACAAACGCTAGCTCGCCTAACAAGAAACACACTCTGCTTTTGAGAAAAGAGCACTCTTCTACTCTACTGTGTTTCCTATGGGGTCCAAACAGTGAGCTTGCTCAGAACAAAAGAAATGTGCTTCCTACACACACGGGCCATATCTAGTTCAACTCTGCTTAGGAAACTGACAAGAACGGTAGCTCCTCTTCAATCCAATACACTGTACTTGCTGGGAACAGACGCAAGTGCTATTTGCACTGTGTATGTAAATGGGAGTGCAATAGTGACTTTCCTTACCAGAAAACACCTCTTGCTCGTAGGACCAGAAACTGCATGGGATTCAACTCCATTTCTGACTGGGAAACAAACACTAGCTCGCCTTACAAGAAACACGCTCTGCTTTTGAGAAACGAGCACTCTTCTACTCAACTGTGTTTCCTATAGTGCCAGAACAGTGAGCTTGCTCAGAACAAAAGAACTCTGCTGCATACAAATACTGCCATATCTAGTTCAATTCTGCTTAGAAAACTGAAAAGAACAGTAGCTCCTGTTCAGTCCAATACACTGTACATGCTGTGAACAGATGCCAGAGCTATTTGCCCTGTGTATGACAATGGGAGCGCAATAGTGACTCTTCTTACCAGAAAACAACTCTTGCTCATAGGACAAGAATCTGCATGTGATTCAACTCCATTTAGAAGTGGGAAACAAACGCTAGCTCGCCTAACAAGAAACACACTCTGCTTTTGAGAAAAGAGCACTCTTCTACTCTACTGTGTTTCCTATGGGGTCCGAACAGTGAGCTTGCTCAGAACAAAAGAACTGTGCTTCCTACACACACGGGCCATATCTAGTTCAACTCTGCTTAGGAAACTGACAAGAATGGTAGCTCCTCTTCAGTCCAATACACTGTACTTGCTGGGAACAGACGCGAGTGCTATTTGCACTGTGTATGGCAATGGGAGCAGAATAGTGACTTTCCTTACCAGAAAACAACTCTTGCTCGTAGGACCAGAAACTGCATGGGATTCAACTCCATTTCTGACTGGGAAGCAAACACTAGCTCGCCTTACAAGAAACACACTCTGCTTTTGAGAAAAGAGCACTCTTCTACTCTACTGTGTTTCCTATGGAGTTCGAACAGTGTGCTTGCTCAGAACAAAAGAACTGTGCTTCCTACACACACGGGCCATATCTAGTTCAAATCTGCTTAGGAAACTGACAAGAACAGTAGCTCTGCTTCAGTCCAATACACTGTACTTGTTGGGAACAGATGGGAGTGCTATTTGCACTGTGTATGGCAATGGGAGCGCAATAGTGACTTTATTACCAGAAAACAACTCTTGCTCGTAGGACCAAAAACTGCATGTGATTCAACTCCATTTAGGACTGGGAAACAAACGCTAGCTTGCCTTACAAGAAACACACTCTGCTTTTGAGAAAAGAGCACTCTTCTACTGTACTGTGTTTCTTATAGGGCCAGAAGAGTGAGCTTGCTCAGAACAAAAGAACTGTGCTTCCTACAAATACGGCCATATCTAGTTCAATTCTGCTTAGGAAACTGAAAAGAACAGTAGCTCCTGTTCAGTCCAATACACTGTACATGCTGGGAACAGACGCCAGTGCTATTTGCCCTGTGAATGACAATGGGAGCGCAATAGTGACTCTTCTTACCAGAAAACAACTCTTGCTCGTAGGACAAGAATCTGCATGTGATTCAACTCCATTTAGGACTGGGAAACAAACGCTAGCTCGCCTAACAAGAAACACACTCTGCTTTTGAGAAAAGAGCACTCTTCTACTCTACTGTGTTTCCTATGGGGTCCGAACAGGGAGCTTGCTCAGAACAAAAGAAATGTGCTTCCTACACACACGGGCCATATCTAGTTCAACTCTGCTTAGGAAACTGACAACAACGGTAGCTCCTCTTCAGTCCAATACACTGTACTTGCTGGGAACAGACGCGAGTGCTATTTGCACTGTGTATGGCAATGGGAGCAGAATAGTGACTTTCCTTACCAGAAAACAACTCTTGCTCGTAGGACCAGAAACTGCATGGGATTCAACTCCATTTCTGACTGGGAAACAAACACTAGCTCGCCTTACAAGAAACACACTCTGCTTTTGAGAAAAGAGCACTCTTCTACTCTACTGTGTTTCCTATAGGGCAAGAACAGTGAGCTTGCTCAGAACAAAAGAACTGTGCTTCATACAAATACTGCCATATGTAGTTCAATTCTGCTTAGGAAACTGACAAGAACAGTAGCTCCGCTTCAGTCCAATACACTGTACTTGCTGGAAACAGATGCGAGTGCTATTTACACTGTATGTGGCAATGGGAGCGCAACAGTGACTTTATTACCAGAAAACAACTCTTGCTCGTAGGACCAAAAACTGCATGTGATTCAACTCCATTTAGGACTGGGAAACAAACGCTAGCTCGCCTTACAAGAAACACACTCTGCTTTTGAGAAAAGAGCACTCTTCTACTCTACTGTGTTTCCTTTGGGGTCCGAACAGTGAGCATGCTCAGAACAAAAGAACTGTGCTTCCTACACACACGGACCATATGTAGTTCAACTCTGCTTAGGAAACTGACAAGAACAGTAGCTAATATTCAGTCCAATACACTGTACTTGCTGGGAACAGACGCGAGTGCTCTTTGCACTGTGTATGTAAAGGGCAGCGTAATAGTGACTTTCCTTACCAGAAAACACCTCTTGCTCGTAGGACCAGAAACTGCATGGGAATCAACTCCATTTCTGACTGGGAAGCAAACACTAGCTCGCCTTACAAGAAACACACTCTGCTTTTGAGAAAAGAGCACTCTTCTACTCTACTGTGTTTCCTATGGAGTTCGAACAGTGTGCTTGCTCAGAACAAAAGAACTGTGCTTCCTACACACACGGGCCATATCTAGTTCAAATCTGCTTAGAAAACTGACAAGAACAGTAGCTCCGCTTCAGTCCATGCACTGTACTTGGTGGGAACAGATGCGAGTGCTATTTACATGTGTATGGCAATGGGAGCGCAACAGTGACTTTATTACCAGAAAACAACTCTTGCTCGTAGGACCAAAAACTGGATGTGATTCAACTCCATTTAGGACTGGGAAACAAACGCTAGCTCACATTACAAGAAACACACTCTGCTTTTGAGAAAAGAGCACTCTTCTGCTCTACTGTTTTTCATATGTGGTCCGAACAGTGAGCTTGCTCAGAACAAAAGAACTGTGCTTCCTACACACACGGGCCATATCTAGTTCAACTCTGCTTAGGAAACTGACAAGAACAGTAGCTCCTCTTCAGTCCAATACACTGTACTTGCTGGGAACAGACGCGAGTGCTATTTGCACTGTGTATGTAAATGGGAGCGCAACAGTGACTTTCCTTACCAGAAAACAACTCTTGCTCGTAGGACAAAAAACTGCATGTGATTCAAATCCATTTAGGACTGGGAAACAAACGCTATCTCGCCTTACAAAAAACACACTCTGCTTTTGAGAAAAGAGCACTCTTCTACTCTACTGTGTTTTCTAGGGTGTCTGAACAGTGAGCTTGCTCAGAACAAAAGTACTGTGCTTCCTACACACACGGGCCATATCTAGTTCATCTCTGCTTAGGAAACTGACAAGAACAGTAGCTCTGCTTCAGTCCAATACACTGTACTTGCTGGGAACAGACGCGAGTGCTATTTGCACTGTGTATGGCAATGGGAGCGCAATAGTGACTTTCCTTACCAGAAAACAACTCTTGCTCGTAGGATCAGAAACTGCATGGGATTCAACTCCATTTCTAACTGGCAAACAAACACTAGCTCGCCTTATAAGAAACACACTCTGCTTTTGAGAAAAGAGCACTCTTCTACTCTACTGTGTTTTCTATGGGGTCCGAACAGTGAGCTTGCTCAGAACCAAAGAACTGTGCTTCCTACACACACGGGCCATATCTAGTTCAACTCTGCTTAGGAAACTGACAAGAACCGTAGCTCCGCTTCAGTCCAATACACTGTACTTGCTGGGAACAGATGCGAGTGCTATTTGCACTGTGTATGGCAATGGGAGCGCAATAGTGACTTTATTACCAGAAAACAACTCTTGCTCGTAGTACCAAAAACTGGATGTGATTCAACTCCATTTAGGACTGGGAAACAAAGGCTAGCTCGCCTTACAAGAAACACACTCTGCTTTTGAGAAAAGAGCACTCTTCTACTCTACTGTGTTTCCTATGGGGTCCGAACAGTGAGCATGCTCAGAACAAAAGAAATGTGCTTCCTACACACACGGGCCATATCTAGTTCAACTCTGCTTAGGAAACTGACAAGAACGGTCGCTCCTCTTCAGTCCAATACACTGTACTAGCTGGGAACAGACGCCAGTGCTCTTTGCCCTGTGTATGGCAATAGGAGCACAATAGTGACTCTTCTTATCAGAAAACAACTCTTACTCATAGGACAAGAAACTGCATGGGATTCAACTCCATTTCTGACTGGGAAACAAAAACTAGCTCGCCTTACAAGAAACACACTCTGCTTTTGAGAAAAGAGCACTCTTCTACTCTACTGTGTTTCCTATGGGGTCCAAACATTGAGCTTTCTCAGAACAAAAGAACTGTGCTTCCTACACACACGGGCCATATCTAGTTCAACTCTGCTTAGGAAACTGACAAGAACAGTAGCTCCTCTTCAGTCCAATACACTGTACTTGCTGGGAACAGACGCGAGTGCTATTGGCACTGTGTAATGCAATGGGAGCGCAATAGTGACTTTCCTTACCAGAAAACAACTCTTGCTCGTAGGACCAGAAACTGCATGTGATACAGCTCCATTTAGGACTGTGAAACAAATGCTAGCTCGCCTTACAAGAAACACACTCTGCTTTTGAGAAAAGAGCACTCTTCTACTCTACTGTGTTTCCTATGGGGTCCGAACAGTGAGCTTGCTCAGAACAAAAGAACTGTGCTTCCTACACACACGGACCATATGTAGTTCAACTCTGCTTAGGAAACTGACAAGAACAGTAGCTCCGCTTCAGTCCAATACACTGTACTTGCTGGGATCAGACGCGAGTGCTATTTGCACTGTGTATGGCAATAGGAGCACAATAGTGTCTCTTCTTATCAGAAAACAACTCTTGCTCATAGGACAGGAACTGCATGGGATTCAACTCCATTTCTGACTTGGAAACAAATACTAGCTCGCCTTACAAGAAAGACACTCTGATTTTGAGAAAAGAGCACTCTTCTCTACTGTTTCCTATGGGGTCTGAATAGTGAGCTTGCTCAGAACAAAAGAACTGTGCTTCCTACAAATATGGCCATATCTAGTTCAACTCTGCTTAGGAAACTGACAAGAACAGTAGCTCCTCTTCAGTCCAATACACTGTACTAGCTGGGAAAAGACGCGAGTGCTATTTGCCCTGTGTATGGCAATAGGAGCACAATAGTCACTCTTCTTATCAGAAAACAACTCTTATTCATAGGACAAGAAACTGCATGGGATTAAACTCCATTTCTGACTGGGAAACAAACACTAGCTCGCCTTACAAGAAACACACTCTGCTTTTGAGAAAAGAGCACTCTTCTATTCTACTGTGTTTCCTAAGGGGTCCGAACAGTGAGCTTGCTCAGAACAAAAGAACTGTGCTTCCTACAAATATGGCCATATCTAGTTCAATTCTGCTTAGGAAACTGAAAAGAACAGTATATTCTTTTCAGTCCAATACACTGTACATGCTGGGAACAGACGCCAGGGCTATTTGCCCTCTGTATGACAATGGGAGCACAATAGTGACTCTTCTTACCAGAAAACAACTCTTGCTCGTAGGACCAGAAACTGTATGTGATTCAACTCCATTTAGGACTGGGAAACAAACGCTAGCTCTCCTTAGAAGAAACACACTCTGCTTTTGAGAAAAGAGCACTCTTCTACTCTACTGTGTATTCTATGGGGTCGGAACAGTGAGCTTGCTCAGAACAAAAGAACTGTGCTTCCTACACACAGGGGCCATATCTAGTTCAACTCTGCTTAGGAAATTGACAAGAACAGCAGCTCCTCTTCAGTCCAATACACTGTACTTGCTGGGAACAGATGCGAGTGCTATTTACACTGTGTATGGCAATGGGAGTGCAATAGTGACTTTCCTTACCAGAAAACAACTCTTGCTCCAAGTACCAAAAACAGGATGTGATTCAACTCCATTTAGGACTGGGAAACAAACGCTAGCTTGCCTTACAAGAAACACACTCTGCTTTTGAGAAAAGAGCACTCTTCTACTCTACTGTGTTTCCTATGGGGTCCGAAGAGTGAGCTTGCTCAGAACAAAAGAACTGTTCTTCCTACACACACGGGCCATATCTAGTTCAACTCTGCTTATGAAACTGACAAGAACGGTAGCTCCGCTTCAGTACAATACACTGGACTAGCTGGGAACAGACGCGAGTGCTATTTGCACTGTGTATGGCAATAGGAGCGCAACAGTGACTCTTCTTATCAGAAAACACCTCTTGCTCATAGGACCAGAAACTGCATGGGATTCAACTCCATTTCTGACTGGGAAACAAACACTAGCTCGCCTTATAAGAAACACACTCTGATTTTCATAAAAGAGCACTCTTCTACTCTAATGTCTTTTCTATGGGGTCCGAACAGTGAGCTTGCTCAGAACAAAAGAACTGTGCTTCCTACACACACGGGCCATATCTAGTTCAACTCTGCTTAGGAAACTGACAAGAACAGTAGCTCCACTTCAGTCCAATACACTGTACTTGCTGGGAACAAACGCCAGTGCTATTTACCCTGTGTATGACAATGGGAGCGCAATAGTGACTCTTCTTACCAGAAAACAACTCTTGCTCATAGGACCAGAAACTGCATGGGTTTCAACTCCATTTCTGACTGGAAAAAAAACACTCGCTCGCGTTACAAGAAACACACTCTCCTTTTGAGAAAAGAGCACTCTTCTACTCTACTGTGTTTCCTATGGGGTCCGAATAGTGACCTTGCTCAGAACAAAAGAACTGTGCTTCTTACACTCATGGGCCATATCTAGTTCAACTCTGCTTAGGAAACTGACAAGAACAGTAGCTCCGCTTCAGTCCAATACACTGTACTTGCTGGGAACAGACGCGAGTGCTATTTGCACTGAGTATGGAAATGGGAGCGCAATAGTGACCTTCCTTACAAGAAAACAACTCTTGCTCGTAGTACCAAAAACTGCATGTGATTCAACGCCGTTTAGGATTGGGAAACAAATGCTAGCTCGCCTTACAAGATACACACTCTGCTTTTGAGAAAAGAGCACTCTTCTACTCTAATGTGTTTCCTATAAGGTCCGAACAGTGAGCTTGCTCAGAACAAAAGAACTGTGCTTCCTACACACACGGGCCATATCTAGTACAACTCTGCTTAGGAAACTGACAAGAACAGTAGCTCCTCTTCAGTCCAATACACTGTACTTGCTGGGAACAGACGCGATTGCTATTTGCACTGTGTATGTAAATGGGAGCGCAATAGTCACTTTCCTTACCAGAAAACAACTCTTGCTCCTAGGACCAGAAACTGCATGGGATTCAACTCCATTTCTGACTGGGAAACAAACTCTAGCTTGCCTTACAAGAAACACGCTCTGCTTTTGAGAAAAGAGCACTCTTCTACTCTACTGTGTTTCCTATAGTGCCAGAACAGTGAGCTTGCTCAGAACAAAAGAACTCTGCTGCATACAAATACTGCCATATCTAGTTCAATTCTGCTTAGGAAACTGAAAAGAACAGTAGCTCCTGTTCAGTCCAATACACTGTACATGCTGTGAACAGAAGCCAGAGCTATTTGCCCTGTGTATGACAATGGGAGCGCAATACTGACTCTTCTTACCAGAAAACAACTCTTGCTCATAGGACAAGAATCTGCATGTGATTCAACTCCATTTAGAACTGGGAAACAAACGCTAGCTCGCCTAACAAGAAACACACTCTGCTTTTGAGAATAGAGCACTCTTCTACTCTACTGTGTTTCCTATGGGGTCCGAACAGTGAGCTTGCTCAGAACAAAAGAAATGTGCTTCCTACACACACGGGCCATATCTAGTTCAACTCTGCTTAGGAAACTGACAAGAACGGTAGCTCCTCTTCAGTCCAATACACTGTACTAGCTGGGAACAGACGCGAGTGCTATTTGCCCTGTATATGGCAATGGGAGCACAATAATGACTTTCCTTACCAGAAAACAACTCTTGGTCGTAGAACCAAAAACTGCATGTGATTCAACTCCATTTAGGACTAGGAAACAAATGACAGCTCGCCTTACAAGAAACACACTCTGCTTTTGAGAAAAGAGCACTCTTCTACTCTACTGTGTTTCCTTTGGGGTCCGAACAGTGAGCATGCTCAGAAAAAAAGAACTGTGCTTCCTACACACACGGACCATATGTAGTTCAACTCTGCTTAGGAAACTGAGAAGAACAGTAGCTCCTATTCAGTCCAATACACTGTACTTGCTGGGAACAGACGCGAGTGCTCTTTGCACTGTGTATGTAAATGGGAGCGTAATAGTGACTTTCCTTACCAGAAAACACCTCTTGCTCGTAGGACCAGAAACTGCATGGGAATCAACTCCATTTCTGACTGGGAAGCAAACACTAGCTCGCCTTACAAGAAACACACTCTGCTTTTGAGAAAAGAGCACTCTTCTACTCTACTGTGTTTCCTATGGAGTTCGAACAGTGTGCTTGCTCAGAACAAAAGAACTGTGCTTCCTACACCCACGGGCCATATCTAGTTCAAATCTGATTAGGAAACTGGCAAGAACAGTAGCTCTGCTTCAGTCCAATACACTGTACTTGCTGGGAACAGACGCCAGTGCTATTTACCCTGTGTATGACAATGGGAGCGCAATAGTGACTCTTCTTACCAGAAAACAACTCTTGCTCGTAGGACCAGAAACTGCATGTGATTCAACTCCATTTAGGACTGGGAAACAAACGCTAGATTGCCTTACAAGAAACACACTCTGCTTTTGAGAAAAGAGCACTCTTCTACTGTACTGTGTTTCTTATAGGGCCAGAAGAGTGAGCTTGCTCAGAACAAAAGAACTGTGCTTCCTACAAATACGGCCATATCTAGTTCAACTCTGCTTAGGAAACTGACAAGAACAGTAGCTCCGCTTCAGTCCAATACACTGTACTTGCTGGGAACAGACGCGAGTGCTATTTGCCCTGTGAATGACAATGGGAGCGCAATAGTGAACTTCCTTACCAGAAAACAACTCTTGCTCGTAGTACCAAAATCTACATGTGATTCAACGCCGTTTAGGATTGGGAAACAAATGCTAGCTCTCCTTACAAGATACACACTCTGCTTTTGAGAAAAGAGCACTCTTCTACTCTAATGTGTTTCCTATGGGGTCCGAACATTGAGCTTGCTAAGAACAAAAGAACTGTGCTTCCTACACACACGGGCCATATCTAGTTCAACTCTGCTTAGGAAACTGACAAGAACAGTAGCTCCTCTTCAGTCCAATACACTGTACTTGCTGGGAACAGACGTGAGTGCTCTTTGCACTGTGTATGTAAATGGGAGCGTAATAGTGACTCTCCTTACCAGAAAACACCTCTTGCTCGTAGGACCAGAAACTGCATGGGAATCAACTCCATTTCTGACTGGGAAGCAAACACTAGCTCGCCTTACAAGAAACACACTCTGCTTTTGAGAAAAGAGCACTCTTCTACTCTACTGTGTTTCCT
This sequence comes from Peromyscus eremicus, assembly GCF_949786415.1. Lineage (NCBI taxonomy): Eukaryota > Metazoa > Chordata > Mammalia > Rodentia > Cricetidae > Peromyscus > Peromyscus eremicus. The sequence goes on from NW_026736045.1 coordinate 22,642, forward strand.
ATGGAGTTCGAACAGTGTGCTTGCTCAGAACAAAAGAACTGTGCTTCCTACACACACGGGCCATATCTAGTTCAAATCTGCTTAGGAAACTGGCAAGAACAGTAGCTCCGCTTCAGTCCAATACACTGTACTTGTTGGTAACAGATGCGAGTGCTATTTGCACTGTGTATGGCAATGGGAGCGCAATAGTGACTTTATTACCAGAAAACAACTCTTGCTCGTAGGACCAAAAACTGCATGTGATTCAACTCCATTTAGGACTGGGAAACAAACGCTAGCTTGCCTTACAAGAAACACACTCTGCTTTTGAGAAAAGAGCACTCTTCTACTGTACTGTGTTTCTTATAGGGCCAGAAGAGTGAGCTTGCTCAAAACAAAAGAACTGTGCTTCCTACAAATACGGCCATATCTAGTTCAATTCTGCTTAGGGAACTGAAAAGAACAGTAGCTCCTGTTCAGTCCAATACACTGTACATGCTGGGAACAGACGCCAGTGCTATTTGCCCTGTGAATGACAATGGGAGCGCAATAGTGACTCTTCTTACCAGAAAACAACTCTTGCTCGTAGGACAAGAATCTACATGTGATTCAACTCCATTTAGGACTGCGAAACAAACACTAGCTCGCCTAACAAGAAAGACACTCTGCTTTTAAGAAAAGAGCACTCTTCTACTCGACTGTGTATCCTATAAGGTCCGAACAGTGAGCTTGCTCAGAACAAAAGAACTGTGCTTCCTACACACACGGGCCATATCTAGTACAACTCTGCTTAGGAAACTGACAAGAACAGTAGCTCCGCTTCAGTCCATACACTGTACTTGCTGGGAACAGATGCCAGTGCTATTTACACTGTGTATGTCAATGGGAGCGCAATAGTGACTTTCCTTACCAGAAAAGAACTCTTGCTCATAAGACCAGAAACTGCATGTGATTCAACTCCATTTAGATCTGGGAAACAAACGCTAGCTCGCCTTACAAGAAACACACTCTGCTTTTGAGAAAAGAGCACTCTTCTACTCTACTGTGTATTCTATGGGGTCGGAACAGTGAGCTTGCTCAGAACAAAAGAACTGTGCTTCCTACACACAGGGGCCATATCTAGTTCAACTCTGCTTAGGAAATTGACAAGAACAGCAGCTCCTCTTCAGTCCAATACACTGTACTTGCTGGGAACAGACGCGAGTGCTATTTGCACTGTGTATGGCAATGGGAGTGCAATAGTGACTTTCCTTACCAGAAAACAACTCTTGCTCCAAGTACCAAAAACAGGATGTGATTCAACTCCATTTAGGACTGGGAAACAAACGCTAGCTTGCCTTACAAGAAACACACTCTGCTTTTGAGAAAAGAGCACTCTTCTACTCTACTGTGTTTCCTATGGGGTCCGAAGAGTGAGCTTGCTCAGAACAAAAGAACTGTGCTTCCTACACACACGGGCCATATCTAGTTCAACTCTGCTTATGAAACTGACAAGAACGGTAGCTCCGCTTCAGTCCAATACACTGGACTAGCTGGGAACACACGCGAGTGCTATTTGCACTGTGTATGGCAATAGGAGCGCAATAGTGACTCTTCTTATCAGAAAACACCTCTTGCTCATAGGACCAGAAACTGCATGGGATTCAACTCCATTTCTGACTGGGAAACAAACACGAGCTCGCCTTATAAGAAACACACTCTGATTTTCATAAAAGAGCACTATTCTACTCTAATGTCTTTTCTATGGGGTCCGAACAGTGAGCTTGCTCAGAACAAAAGAACTGTGCTTCCTACACACACGGGCCATATCTAGTTCAACTCTGCTTAGGAAACTGACAAGAACAGTAGCTCCACTTCAGTCCAATACACTGTACTTGCTGGGAACAGACGCCAGTGCTATTTACCCTGTGTATGACAATGGGAGCGCAATAGTGACTCTTCTTACCAGAAAACAACTCTTGCTCGTAGGACCAGAAACTTCTTGGGTTTCAACTCCATTTCTGACTGGAAAAAAAACACTCGCTCGCGTTACAAGAAACACACTCTCCTTTTGAGAAAAGAGCACTCTTCTACTCTACTGTGTTTCCTATGGGGTCCGAATAGTGACCTTGCTCAGAACAAAAGAACTGTGCTTCTTACACTCATGGGCCATATCTAGTTCAACTCTGCTTAGGAAACTGACAAGAACAGTAGCTCCGCTTCAGTCCAATACACTGTACTTGCTGGGAACAGACGCGAGTGCTATTTGCACTGAGTATGGAAATGGGAGCGCAATAGTGACCTTCCTTACCAGAAAACAACTCTTGCTCGTAGTACCAAAAACTGCATGTGATTCAACGCCGTTTAGGATTGGGAAACAAATGCTAGCTCGCCTTACAAGATACACACTCTGCTTTTGAGAAAAGAGCACTCTTCCACTCTAATGTGTTTCCTATGGGGTCCGAACATTGAGCTTGCTAAAAACAAAAGAACTGTGCTTCCTACACACACGGGCCATATCTAGTTCAACTCTGCTTAGGAAACTGACAAGAACAGTAGCTCCTCTTCAGTCCAATACACTGTACTTGCTGGGAACAGACGCGATTGCTATTTGCACTGTGTATGTAAATGGGAGCGCAATAGTCACTTTCCTTACCAGAAAACAACTCTTGCTCGTAGGACCAGAAACTGCATGGGATTCAACTCCATTTCTGACTGGGAAACAAACTCTAGCTCGCCTTACAAGAAACACGCTCTGCTTTTGAGAAAAGAGCACTCTTCTACTCTACAGTGTTTCCTATAGTGCCAGAACAGTGAGCTTGCTCAGAACAAAAGAACTCTGCTGCATACAAATACTGCCATATCTAGTTCAATTCTGCTTAGGAAACTGAAAAGAACAGTAGCTCCTGTTCAGTCCAATACACTGTACATGCTGTGAACAGATGCCAGAGCTATTTGCCCTGTGTATGACAATGGGAGCGCAATAGTGACTCTTCTTACCAGAAAACAACTCTTGCTCATAGGACAAGATTCTGCATGTGATTCAACTCCATTTAGAACTGGGAAACAAACGCTAGCTCGCCTTTCAAGAAACACACTCTGCTTTTGAGAAAAGAGCACTCTTCTACTCTACTGTGTTTCCTATGGGGTCCGAACAGTGAGCTTGCTCAGAACAAAAGAACTGTGCTTCCTACACACACGGGCCATATCTAGTTCAACTCTACTTAGGAAACTGACAAGAACGGTAGCTCCTCTTCAGTCCAATACACTGTACTAGCTGGGAACAGACGCGAGTGCTATTTGCCCTGTGTATTCCAATGGGAGCACAATAATGACTTTCCTTACCCGAAACAACTCTTGGTCGTAGAACCAAAAACTGCATGTGATTCAACTCCATTTAGGACTAGGAAACAAATGACAGCTCGCCTTACAAGAAACACACTCTGCTTTTGAGAAAAGAGCACTCTTCTACTCTACTGTGTTTCCTTTGGGGTCCGAACAGTGAGCATGCTCAGAACAAAAGAACTGTGCTTCCTACACACACGGACCATATGTAGTTCAACTCTGCTTAGGAAACTGAGAAGAACAGTAGCTCCTATTCAGTCCAATACACTGTACTTGCTGGGAACAGACGCGAGTGCTCTTTGCACTGTGTATGTAAATGGGAGCGTAATAGTGACTTTCCTTACCAGAAAACACCTCTTGCTCGTAGGACCAGAAACTGCATGGGAATCAACTCCATTTCTGACTGGGAAGCAAACACTAGCTCGCCTTACAAGAAACACACTCTGCTTTTGAGAAAAGAGCACTCTTCTACTCTACTGTGTTTCCTATGGAGTTCGAACAGTGTGCTTGCTCAGAACAAAAGAACTGTGCTTCCTACACACACGGGCCATATCTAGTTCAAATCTGCTTAGGAAACTGGCAAGAACAGTAGCTCTGCTTCAGTCCAATACACTGTACTTGTTGGGAACAGATGCGAGTGCTATTTGCACTGTGTATGGCAATGGGAGTGCAATAGTGACTTTATTACCAGAAAACAACTCTTGCTCGTAGGACCAAAAACTGCATGTGATTCAACTCCATTTAGGACTGGGAAACAAACGCTAGATTGCCTTACAAGAAACACACTCTGCTTTTGAGAAAAGAGCACTCTTCTACTGTACTGTGTTTCTTATAGGGCCAGAAGAGTGAGCTTGCTCAGAACAAAAGAACTGTGCTTCCTACAAATACGGCCATATCTAGTTCAATTCTGCTTAGGGAACTGAAAAGAACAGTAGCTCCTGTTCAGTCCAATACGCTGTACATGCTGGGAACAGACGCCAGTGCTATTTGCCCTGTGAATGACAATGGGAGCACAATAGTGACTCTTCTTACCAGAAAACAACTCTTGCTCGTAGGACAAGAATCTACATGTGATTCAACTCCATTTAGGACTGCGAAACAAACACTAGCTCGCCTAACAAGAAAGACACTCTGCTTTTGAGAAAAGAGCACTCTTCTACTCGACTGTGTATCCTATAAGGTCCGAACAGTGAGCTTGCTCAGAACAAAAGAACTGTGCTTCCTACACACACGGGCCATATCTAGTACAACTCTGCTTAGGAAACTGACAAGAACAGTAGCTCCGCTTCAGTCCATATTCTGTACTTGCTGGGAACAGATGGGAGTGCTATTTACACTGTGTATGTCAATGGGAGCGCAATAGTGACTTTCCTTACCAGAAAACAACTCTTGCTCGTAAGACCAGAAACTGCATGTGATTCAACTCCATTTAGGACTGGGAAACAAACGCTAGCTCGCCTTACAAGAAACACACTCTGCTTTTGAGAAAAGAGCACTCTTCTACTCTACTGTGTATTCTATGGGGTCGGAACAGTGAGCTTGCTCAGAACAAAAGAACTGTGCTTCCTACACACAGGGGCCATATCTAGTTCAACTCTGCTTAGGAAATTGACAAGAACAGCAGCTCCTCTTCAGTCCAATACACTGTACTTGCTGGGAACAGACGCGAGTGCTATTTGCACTGTGTATGGCAATGGGAGTGCAATAGTGACTTTCCTTACCAGAAAACAACTCTTGCTCCAAGTACCAAAAACAGGATGTGATTCAACTCCATTTAGGACTGGGAAACAAACGCTAGCTTGCCTTACAAGAAACACACTCTGCTTTTGAGAAAAGAGCACTCTTCTACTCTACTGTGTTTCCTATGGGGTCCGAAGAGTGAGCTTGCTCAGAACAAAAGAACTGTGCTTCCTACACACACGGGCCATATCTAGTTCAACTCTGCTTATGAAACTGACAAGAACGGTAGCTCTGCTTCAGTCCAATACACTGGACTAGCTGGGAACACACGCGAGTGCTATTTGCACTGTGTATGGCAATAGGAGCGCAATAGTGACTCTTCTTATCAGAAAACACCTCTTGCTCATAGGACCAGAAACTGCATGGGATTCAACTCCATTTCTGACTGGGAAACAAACACAAGCTCGCCTTATAAGAAACACACTCTGATTTTCATAAAAGAGCACTATTCTACTCTAATGTCTTTTCTATGGGGTCCGAACAGTGAGCTTGCTCAGAACAAAAGAACTGTGCTTCCTACACACACGGGCCATATCTAGTTCAACTCTGCTTAGGAAACTGACAAGAACAGTAGCTCCACTTCAGTCCAATACACTGTACTTGCTGGGAACAGACGCCAGTGCTATTTACCCTGTGTATGACAATGGGAGCGCAATAGTGACTCTTCTTACCAGAAAACAACTCTTGCTCGTAGGACCAGAAACTTCTTGGGTTTCAACTCCATTTCTGACTGGAAAAAAAACACTCGCTCGCGTTACAAGAAACACACTCTCCTTTTGAGAAAAGAGCACTCTTCTACTCTACTGTGTTTCCTATGGGGTCCGAATAGTGACCTTGCTCAGAACAAAAGAACTGTGCTTCTTACACTCATGGGCCATATCTAGTTCAACTCTGCTTAGGAAACTGACAAGAACAGTAGCTCCGCTTCAGTCCAATACACTGTACTTGCTGGGAACAGACGCGAGTGCTATTTGCACTGAGTATGGAAATGGGAGCGCAATAGTGACCTTCCTTACCAGAAAACAACTCTTGCTCGTAGTACCAAAAACTGCATGTGATTCAACGCCGTTTAGGATTGGGAAACAAATGCTAGCTCGCCTTACAAGATACACACTCTGCTTTTGAGAAAAGAGCACTCTTCTACTCTAATGTGTTTCCTATGGGGTCCGAACATTGAGCTTGCTAAAAACAAAAGAACTGTGCTTCCTACACACACGGGCCATATCTAGTTCAACTCTGCTTAGGAAACTGACAAGAACAGTAGCTCCTCTTCAGTCCAATACACTGTACTTGCTGGGAACAGACGCGATTGCTATTTGCACTGTGTATGTAAATGGGAGCGCAATAGTCACTTTCCTTACCAGAAAACAACTCTTGCTCGTAGGACCAGAAACTGCATGGGATTCAACTCCATTTCTGACTGGGAAACAAACTCTAGCTCGCCTTACAAGAAACACGCTCTGCTTTTGAGAAAAGAGCACTCTTCTACTCTACAGTGTTTCCTATAGTGCCAGAACAGTGAGCTTGCTCAGAACAAAAGAACTCTGCTGCATACAAATACTGCCATATCTAGTTCAATTCTGCTTAGGAAACTGAAAAGAACAGTAGCTCCTGTTCAGTCCAATACACTGTACATGCTGTGAACAGATGCCAGAGCTATTTGCCCTGTGTATGACAATGGGAGCGCAATAGTGACTCTTCTTACCAGAAAACAACTCTTGCTCATAGGACAAGATTCTGCATGTGATTCAACTCCATTTAGAACTGGGAAACAAACGCTAGCTCGCCTTTCAAGAAACACACTCTGCTTTTGAGAAAAGAGCACTCTTCTACTCTACTGTGTTTCCTATGGGGTCCGAACAGTGAGCTTGCTCAGAACAAAAGAACTGTGCTTCCTACACACACGGGCCATATCTAGTTCAACTCTACTTAGGAAACTGACAAGAACGGTAGCTCCTCTTCAGTCCAATACACTGTACTAGCTGGGAACAGACGCGAGTGCTATTTGCCCTGTGTATTCCAATGGGAGCACAATAATGACTTTCCTTACCCGAAACAACTCTTGGTCGTAGAACCAAAAACTGCATGTGATTCAACTCCATTTAGGACTAGGAAACAAATGACAGCTCGCCTTACAAGAAACACACTCTGCTTTTGAGAAAAGAGCACTCTTCTACTCTACTGTGTTTCCTTTGGGGTCCGAACAGTGAGCATGCTCAGAACAAAAGAACTGTGCTTCCTACACACACGGACCATATGTAGTTCAACTCTGCTTAGGAAACTGAGAAGAACAGTAGCTCTTATTCAGTCCAATACACTGTACTTGCTGGGAACAGACGCGAGTGCTCTTTGCACTGTGTATGTAAATGGGAGCGTAATAGTGACTTTCCTTACCAGAAAACACCTCTTGCTCGTAGGACCAGAAACTGCATGGGAATCAACTCCATTTCTGACTGGGAAGCAAACACTAGCTCGCCTTACAAGAAACACACTCTGCTTTTGAGAAAAGAGCACTCTTCTACTCTACTGTGTTTCCTATGGAGTTCGAACAGTGTGCTTGCTCAGAACAAAAGAACTGTGCTTCCTACACACACGGGCCATATCTAGTTCAAATCTGCTTAGGAAACTGGCAAGAACAGTAGCTCTGCTTCAGTCCAATACACTGTACTTGTTGGGAACAGATGCGAGTGCTATTTGCACTGTGTATGGCAATGGGAGCGCAATAGTGACTTTATTACCAGAAAACAACTCTTGCTCGTAGGACCAAAAACTGCATGTGATTCAACTCCATTTAGGACTGGGAAACAAACGCTAGATTGCCTTACAAGAAACACACTCTGCTTTTGAGAAAAGAGCACTCTTCTACTGTACTGTGTTTCTTATAGGGCCAGAAGAGTGAGCTTGCTCAGAACAAAAGAACTGTGCTTCCTACAAATACGGCCATATCTAGGTCAATTCTGCTTAGGGAACTGAAAAGAACAGTAGCTCCTGTTCAGTCCAATACACTGTACATGCTGGGAACAGACGCCAGTGCTATTTGCCCTGTGAATGACAATGGGAGCACAATAGTGACTCTTCTTACCAGAAAACAACTCTTGCTCGTAGGACAAGAATCTACATGTGATTCAACTCCATTTAGGACTGCGAAACAAACACTAGCTCGCCTAACAAGAAAGACACTCTGCTTTTGAGAAAAGAGCACTCTTCTACTCGACTGTGTATCCTATGGGGTCCGAAAAGTGAGCTTGCTCAGAACAAAAGAACTGGGCTTCCTACACACACGGGCCATATCTAGTTCAACTCTGCTTAGGAAACTGACAAGAACAGTAGCTCTTCTTCAGTCCAATACACTGTACTTGCTGGGAACAGATGCGAGTGCTATTTACACTGTGTATGGCAATGGGAGTGCAACAGTGACTTTATTACCAGAAAACAACTCTTGCTCATAGGACCAAAAACTGCATGTGATTCAACTCCATTTAGGACTGGGAAACAAACGCTAGCTCGCCTTACAAGAAACACACTCTGCTTTTGAGAAAAGAGCACTCTTCTACTCTACTGTGTTTCCTATGGGGTCCGATCATTGAGCTTGCTCAGAACAAAAGAACTGTGCTTCCTACACACACGGGCCATATCTAGTTCAACTCTGCTTAGGAAACTGACAAGAACAGTAGCTCCTCTTCAGTCCAATACACTGTACTTGCTGGGAACCTACGCGAGTGCTATTGGCACTGTGTATGGCAATGGGAGCGCAATAGTGACTTTCCTTACAAGAAAACAACTCTTGCTCGTAGGACCAGAAACTGCATGTGATTCAGCTCCATTTAGGACTGGGAAACAAATGCTAGCTCGCCTTACAAGAAACACACTCTGCTTTTGAGAAAAGAGCACTCTTCTACTCTACTGTGTTTCCTTTGGGGTCCGAACAGTGAGCATGCTCAGAACAAAAGAACTGTGCTTCCTACACACACGGACCATATGTAGTTCAACTCTGCTTAGGAAACTGACAAGAACAGTAGCTCCTATTCAGTCCATTACACTGTACTTGCTGGGAACAGACGCGAGTGCTCTTTGCACTGTGTATGTAAATGGGAGCGTAATAGTGACTTTCCTTACCAGAAAACACCTCTTGCTCGGAGGACCAGAAACTGCATGGGAATCAACTCCATTTCTGACTTGGAAGCAAACACTAGCTCGCCTTACAAGAAACACACTCTGCTTTTGAGAAAAGAGCACTCTTCTACTCTACTGTGTTTCATATGGGGTCCGAACAGTGAGCTTGCTCAGAACAAAAGAACTGTGCTTCCTACACACATGGGCCATATCTAGTTCAACTCTGCTTAGGAAACTGACAAGAACAGTAGCTCCGCTTCAGTCCAATACACTGTACTTGCTGGGAACAAACGCGAGTGCTATTTGCACTGAGTATGGAAATAGGAGCTCAATAGTGACTTTCCTTACCAGAAAACAACTCTTGCTCGTAGGACCAAAAACTGCATGTGATTCAAATCCGTTTAGGACTGGGAAACAAATGCTAGCTCGCCTTACAAGAAACACACTCTGCTTTTGAGAAAAGAGCACTCTTCTACTCTACTGTGTTTCCTATAGGGCCAGAACACTGAGATTGCTCAGAACAAAAGAACTGTGCTTCATACAAATACTGCCATATCTAGTTCAATTCTGCTTAGGAAACTGAAAAGAACAGTAGCTCCTGTTCAGTGCAATACACTGTACATTCTGGGAACAGACACCAGTGCTATTTGCCCTGTTTATGACAATGGGAGCACAATAGTGACTCTTATTACCAGAAAACAACTCTTGCTCATAGGACAAGAAACTGCATGTGATTCAACTCCATTTAGGACTGGGAAACAAACGCTAGCTCGCGTAACAAGAAACACACTCTGCTTTTGAGAAAAGAGCACTCTTCTACTCGACTGTGTATCCTACGGGGTCCGAACAGTGAGCTCCCTCAAAACAAAAGAACTGGGCTTCCTACACACACGGGGCCATATCTAGTTCAACTCTGCTTTCGAAACTGACAAGAACAGTATCTTCTCTTCAGTCCAATACACTGTACTTGCTGGGAACAGATGCGAGTGCTATTTACACTGTGTATGGCAATGGGAGTGCAACAGTGACTTTATTACCAGAAAACTCTTGCTCGTAGGACCAAAACCTGCATGTGATTCAACTCCATTTAGGACTGGGAAACAAACGCTAGCTCGCCTTACAAGAAACACACTCTGCTTTTGAGAAAAGAGCACTCTTCTACTCTACTGTGTTTCCTATGGGGTCTGAACATTGAGCTTGCTCAGAACAAAAGAACTGTGCTTCCTACACACAGGGGCCATATTTAGTTCAACTCTGCTTCGGAAACTGACAAGAACAGTAGCTCCTCTTCAGTCCAATACACTTTACTTGCTGGGAACAGACGCGAGTGCTATTTGCACTGTGTATGGCAATGGGAGCAGAATAGTGACTTTCCTTACCAGAAAACAACTCTTGCTCGTAGGACCAGAAACTGCATGTGATTCAGCTCCATTTAGGACTGGGAAACAAACGATAGCTCGCCTTACAAGAAACACACTCTGCTTTTGAGAAAAGAGCACTCTTCTACTCTACTGTGTTTCCTATAGGGCCAGAACAGTGAGCTTGCTCAGAACAAAAGAACTGTGCTTCCTAAACACATGGACCATATCTGGTGCAATTCTGCTTAGGAAACTGAAAAGAACAGTAGCTCCTGTTCAGTCCAATACACTGTACATGCTGGGAACACACACCACTGCTATTTGCCCTTTGTATGACAATGGGAGCTCAATAGTGACTCTTATTACCAGAAAACAACTCTTGCTCATAGGACAAGAAACTGCATGTACTTCAACTCCATTTAGCAATGGGAAACAAACGCTAGCTCGCCTAACAAGAAACACACTCTGCTTTTTGAGAAAAGAGCACTCTTCTACCTCGACTGTGTATCCTATTTGGTCCCGAACAGTGAGCTTGCTCAGAACAAATGAACTGTGCTTCCTACACACAGGGGCCATTATTAATTCAACTCTACTTAGGAAACTGACAAGAACAGTAGCTCCGCTTCAGTCCAATACACTGTACTTGCTGGGAACAGATGCGAGTGCTATTTACACTGTGTATGGCAATGGGGAGCGCAACAGTTACTTTATTACCAGAAAACAACTCTTCTTCGTAGGAACAAAAACTGCATGTGATTCAACTCCATTTAGGACTGGGAAACAAATGATAGCTCGCCTTACAAGAAATACACTCTGCTTTTGAGAAAAGAGCACTCTTCTACTCTACTGTGTTTCCTATAGGGCCAGAAGAGTGAGCTTGCTCAGAACAAAAGAACTGTGCTTCCTACACACACGGGCCATATCTAGTTCAACTCTGCTTAGGAAACTGACAAGAACGGTAGCTCCTCTTCAGTCCAATACACTGTACTAGCTGGGAACAGACGCCAGTGCTATTTGCCCTGTGTATGACAATAGGAGCACAATAGTGACTCTTCTTATCAGAAAACAGCTCTTACTCAAAGGACAAGAAACTGCATGGGATTCAACTCCATTTCTGACTGGGAAACAAACACTAGCTCGCTTTACAAGAAACACACTCTGCTTTTGAGAAAAGAGCACTCTTCTACTCTACTGTGTTTCCTATGGGGTCCGAACTGTGAGCTTGCTCAGAACAAAAGAACTGTGCTTCCTACACACACGGGCCATATCTAGTTCAACTCTGCTCAGAAAACTGACAAGAACAGTAGCTCCTCTTCAGTCCAATACACTGTACTTGCTGGGAACAGACGCGAGTGCTATTGGCACTGTGTAATGCAATGGGAGCGCAATAGTGACTTTCCTTACCAGAAAACAACTCTTGCTCGTAGGACCAGAAACTGCATGTGATACAGCTCCCTTTAGGACTGGGAAACAAATGCTAGCTCGCCTTACAAGAAACACACTCTGCTTTTGAGGAAAGAGCACTCTTCTACTCTACTGTGTTTCCTATGGGGTCCGATCAGTGAGCTTGCTCAGAACAAAAGAACTGTGCTTCCTACACACACGGACCATATGTAGTTCAACTCTGCTTAGGAAACTGACAAGAACAGTAGCTCCTATTCAGTCCAATACACTGTACTTGCTGGGAACAGACGCCAGTGCTATTTGCACTGTGTATGGCAATAGGAGCACAATAGTGACTCTTCTTATCAGAAAACAACTCTTGCTCATAAGACCAGAAACTGCATGGGAATCAACTCCATTTCTGACTGGGAAACAAACACTAGCTCGCCTTACAAGAGAGACACTCTGATTTTGAGAAAAGAGCACTCTTCTACTCTACTGTGTTTCCTACGGGGTCCGAATAGTGATCTTGCTCAGAACAAAAGAACTGTGCTTCCTACACACAGGGGCTATATATAGTTCAACTCTGCTTAGGAAACTGACAAGAACAGTAGCTCCGCTTCAGTCCAATACACTGTACTTGCTGGGAAGAGACGCGAGTGTTATTTGCACTGTGTATGTAAATGGGAGCGCAATAGTGACTTTCCTTACCAGAAAAAAACTCTTGGTCATAGGACAAAAAACTGGATGTGATTCAACTCCATTTAGGACTGGGAAACAAACGCTATCTCGCATTACAAAAAACACACTCTGCTTTTGAGAAAAGAGCACTCTTCTACTCTACTGTGTTTTCTAGGGGGTCTGAACAGTGAGCTTGCTCAGAACAAAAGTACTGTGCTTCCTACACACACGGGCCATATCTAGTTCATCTCTGCTTAGGAAACTGACAAGAACAGTAGGTCCGCTTCAGTCCAATACACTGTACTTGCTGGGAACAGATGTGAGGGCTATTTGCACTGTGTAAGGCAATGGGAGCGCAATAGTGACTTTCCTTACCAGAAAACAACTCTTGCTCGTAGGACCAGAAACTGCATGGGATTCAACTCCATTTCTGACTGGGAAACAAACACTAGCTCGCCTTACAAGAAACACACTCTGCTTTTGAGAAAAGAGCACTCTTCTACTCTACTGTGTTTTCTATGGGGTCCGAAGAGTGAGCTTGCTCAGAACAAAAGAACTGTGCTTCCTACACACACGGGCCATATCTAGTTCAACTCTGCTTAGGAAACTGACAAGAACAGTAGCTCCGCTTCAGCCCAATACACTGTACTTGCTGGGAACAGATGCGAGTGCTATTTGCACTGTGTATTGCAATGGGAGCGCAATAGTGACTTTATTACCAGAAAACAACTCTTGCTCGTAGTACCAAAAACTGGATGTGATTCAACTCCATTTAGGACTGGGAAACAAAGGCTAGCTCGCCTTACAAGAAACACACTCTGCTTTTGAGAAAAGAGCACTCTTCTACTCTACTGTGTTTCCTATGGAGTCCGAACAGTGAGCTTGCTCAGAACAAAAGAACTGTGCTTCCTACACACACGGGCCATATCTAGTTCAACTCTGCTTAGGAAACTGACAAGAACGGTAGCTCCTCTTCAGTCCAATACACTGTACTAGCTGGGAACAGACGCCAGTGCTATTTGCCCTGTGTATGGCAATAGGAGCACAATAGTGACTCTTCTTATCAGAAAACAGCTCTTACTCATAGAACAAGAAACTGCATGGGATTCAACTCCATTTCTGACTGGGAAACAAACACTAGCTCGCTTTACAAGAAACACACTCTGCTTTTGAGAAAAGAGCACTCTTCTACTTTACTGTGTTTCCTAAGGGGTCCGATCATTGAGCTTGCTCAGAACAAAAGAACTGTGCTTCCTACACACACGGGCCATATCTAGTTCAACTCTGCTTAGGAAACTGACAAGAACAGTAGCTCCTATTCAGTCCAATACACTGTACTTGCTGGGAACAGACGCCAGTGCTATTTGCACTGTGTATGGCAATAGGAGCACAATAGTGACTCTTCTTATCAGAAAACAACTCTTGCTCATAAGACCAGAAACTGCATGGGATTCAACTCCATTTCTGACTGGGAAACAAACACTAGCTCGCCTTACAAGAAAGACACTCTGATTTTGAGAAAAGAGCACTCTTCTACTCTACTGTGTTTCCTACGGGGTCCGAATAGTGATCTTGCTCAGAACAAAAGAACTGTGCTTCCTACACACAGGGGCTATATATAGTTCAACTCTGCTTAGGAAATTGACAAGAACAGCAGCTCCTCTTCAGTCCAATACACTGTACTTGCTGGGAACAGACGCGAGTGCTATTTGCACTGTGTATGGCAATGGGAGTGCAATAGTGACTTTCCTTACCAGAAAACAACTCTTGCTCCAAGTACCAAAAACAGGATGTGATTCAACTCCATTTAGGACTGGGAAACAAACGCTAGCTTGCCTTACAAGAAACACACTCTGCTTTTGAGAAAAGAGCACTCTTCTATTCTACTGTGTTTCCTATGGGGTCCGAAGAGTGAGCTTGCTCAGAACAAAAGAACTGTGCTTCCTACACACACGGGCCATATCTAGCTCAACTCTGCTTATGAAACTGACAAGAACGGTAGCTCCTCTTCAGTCCAATACACTGGACTATCTGGGAACAGACGCGAGTGCTATTTGCACTGTGTATGGCAATAGGAGCACAATAGTGACTCTTCTTATCAGAAAACACCTCTTGCTCATAGGACCAGAAACTGCATGGGATTCAACTCCATATCTGACTGGGAAACAAACACTAGCTCGCCTTATAAGAAACACACTCTGATTTTCATAAAAGAGCACTCTTCTACTCTAATGTCTTTTCTATGGGGTCCGAACAGTGAGCTTGCTCAGAACAAAAGAACTGTGCTTCCTACACACACGGGCCATATCTAGTTCAACTCTGCTTAGGAAACTGACAAGAACAGTAGCTCCACTTCAGTCCAATACACTGTACTTGCTGGGAACAGATGTCAGTGCTATTTACCCTGTGTATGACAATGGGAGCGCAATAGTGACTCTTCTTACCAGAAAACAACTCTTGGTCGTAGGACCAGAAACTGCATGGGTTTCAACTCCATTTCTGACTGGAAAAAAAACACTAGCTCGCGTTACAAGAAACACACTCTCCTTTTGAGAAAAGAGCACTCTTCTACTCTACTGTGTTTCCTATGGGGTCCGAATAGTGACCTTGCTCAGAACAAAAGAACTGTGCTTCTTACACTCATGGGCCATATCTAGTTCAACTCTGCTTAGGAAACTGACAAGAACAGTAGCTCCGCTTCAGTCCAATACACTGTACTTGCTGGGAACAGACGCGAGTGCTATTTGCACTGAGTATGGAAATGGGAGCGCAATAGTGACCTTCCTTACCAGAAAACAACTCTTGCTCGTAGTACCAAAAACTGCATGTGATTCAACGCCGTTTAGGATTGGGAAACAAATGCTAGCTCGCCTTACAAGATACACACTCTGCTTTTGAGAAAAGAGCACTCTTCTACTCTAATGTGTTTCCTATAGGGCCAGAACAGTGAGATTGCTCAGAACAAAAGAACTGTGCTTCATAGAAATACTGCCATATCTAGTTCAATTCTGCTTAGGAAACTGAAAACAACAGTAGCTCCTGTTCAGTGCAATACACTGTACATTCTGTGAAGAGACGCCAGTGCTATTTGCCCTGTGTATGAAAATGGGAGCACAATAGTGACTCTTATTACCAGAAAACAACTCTTGCTCGTAGGACAAGAAACTGCATGTGATTCAACTCCATTTAGGACTGGGAAACAAACGCTAGCTCACGTAACAAGAAACACACTCTGCTTTTGAGAAAAGAGCACTCTTCTACTCGACTGTGTATCCTATGGGGTCCGAAAAGTGAGCTTGCTCAGAACAAAAGAACTGGGCTTCCTACACACACGGGCCATATCTAGTTCAACTCTGCTTAGGAAACTGACAAGAACAGTAGCTCTTCTTCAGTCCAATACACTGTACTTGCTGGGAACAGATGCGAGTGCTATTTACACTGTGTATGGCAATGGGAGTGCAACAGTGACTTTATTACCAGAAAACAACTCTTGCTCATAGGACCAAAAACTGCATGGGATTCAACTCCATTTAGGACTGGGAAACAAACGCTAGCTCGCCTTACAAGAAACACACTCTACTTTTGAGAAAAGAGCACTCTTCTACTCTACTGTGTTTCCTATGGGGTCCGATCATTGAGCTTGCTCAGAACAAAAGAACTGTGCTTCCTACACACACGGGCCATATCTAGTTCAACTCTGCTTAGGAAACTGACAAGAACAGTAGCTCCTCTTCAGTCCAATACACTGTACTTGCTGGGAACCTACGCGAGTGCTATTGGCACTGTGTATGGCAATGGGAGCACAATAGTGACTTTCCTTACAAGAAAACAACTCTTGCTCGTAGGACCAGAAACTGCATGTGATTCAGCTCCATTTAGGACTGGGAAACAAATGCTAGCTCGCCTTACAAGAAACACACTCTGCTTTTGAGAAAAGAGCACTCTTCTACTCTACTGTGTTTCCTTTGGGGTCCGAACAGTGAGCATGCTCAGAACAAAAGAACTGTGCTTCCTACACACACGGACCATATGTAGTTCAACTCTGCTTAGGAAACTGACAAGAACAGTAGCTCCTATTCAGTCCATTACACTGTACTTGCTGGGAACAGACGCGAGTGCTCTTTGCACTGTGTATGTAAATGGGAGCGTAATAGTGACTTTCCTTACCAGAAAACACCTCTTGCTCGGAGGACCAGAAACTGCATGGGAATCAACTCCATTTCTGACTTGGAAGCAAACACTAGCTCGCCTTACAAGAAACACACTCTGCTTTTGAGAAAAGAGCACTCTTCTACTCTACTGTGTTTCATATGGGGTCCGAACAGTGAGCTTGCTCAGAACAAAAGAACTGTGCTTCCTACACACATGGGCCATATCTAGTTCAACTCTGCTTAGGAAACTGACAAGAACAGTAGCTCCGCTTCAGTCCAATACACTGTACTTGCTGGGAACAAACGCGAGTGCTATTTGCACTGAGTATGGAAATAGGAGCTCAATAGTGACTTTCCTTACCAGAAAACAACTCTTGCTCGTAGGACCAAAAACTGCATGTGATTCAAATCCGTTTAGGACTGGGAAACAAATGCTAGCTCGCCTTACAAGAAACACACTCTGCTTTTGAGAAAAGAGCACTCTTCTACTCTACTGTGTTTCCTATAGGGCCAGAACACTGAGATTGCTCAGAACAAAAGAACTGTGCTTCATACAAATACTGCCATATCTAGTTCAATTCTGCTTAGGAAACTGAAAAGAACAGTAGCTCCTGTTCAGTGCAATACACTGTACATTCTGGGAACAGACACCAGTGCTATTTGCCCTGTTTATGACAATGGGAGCACAATAGTGACTCTTATTACCAGAAAACAACTCTTGCTCGTAGGACAAGAAACTGCATGTGATTCAACTCCATTTAGGACTGGGAAACAAACGCTAGCTCGCGTAACAAGAAACACACTCTGCTTTTGAGAAAAGAGCACTCTTCTACTCGACTGTGTATCCTACGGGGTCCGAACAGTGAGCTTCCTCAAAACAAAAGAACTGGGCTTCCTACACACACGGGCCATATCTAGTTCAACTCTGCTTTCGAAACTGACAAGAACAGTATCTTCTCTTCAGTCCAATACACTGTACTTGCTGGGAACAGATGCGAGTGCTATTTACACTGTGTATGGCAATGGGAGTGCAACAGTGACTTTATTACCAGAAAACTCTTGCTCGTAGGACCAAAACCTGCATGTGATTCAACTCCATTTAGGACTGGGAAACAAACGCTAGCTCGCCTTACAAGAAACACACTCTGCTTTTGAGAAAAGAGCACTCTTCTACTCTACTGTGTTTCCTATGGGGTCTGAACATTGAGCTTGCTCAGAACAAAAGAACTGTGCTTCCTACACACAGGGGCCATATTTAGTTCAACTCTGCTTCGGAAACTGACAAGAACAGTAGCTCCTCTTCAGTCCAATACACTTTACTTGCTGGGAACAGACGCGAGTGCTATTTGCACTGTGTATGGCAATGGGAGCAGAATAGTGACTTTCCTTACCAGAAAACAACTCTTGCTCGTAGGACCAGAAACTGCATGTGATTCAGCTCCATTTAGGACTGGGAAACAAACGATAGCTCGCCTTACAAGAAACACACTCTGCTTTTGAGAAAAGAGCACTCTTCTACTCTACTGTGTTTCCTTTGGGGTCCTAACAGTGAGCTTGCTCAGAACAAAAGAACTGTGCTTCCTACACACTCGGACCATATGTAGTTCAACTCTGCTTAGGAAACTGACAAGAACAGTAGCTCCTATTGAGTCCAATACACTGTACTTGCTGGGAACAGACGCGAGTGCTCTTTGCACTTTGTATGTAAATGGGAGCGCAATAGTGACTTTCCTTACCAGAAAACAACTCTAGCTCATAGGACCAGAAACTGCATGGGATTCAACTCCATTTCTGACTGGGAAACAAACACTAGCTCGTCTTACAAGAAACACACTCTGCTTTTGAGAAAAGAGC
Source organism: Peromyscus eremicus (assembly GCF_949786415.1). NCBI lineage: Eukaryota > Metazoa > Chordata > Mammalia > Rodentia > Cricetidae > Peromyscus > Peromyscus eremicus. The sequence continues at coordinate 41,225 of NW_026736045.1, forward strand.
ACTCTTCTACTCTACGGTGTTTCCTATAGGGCAAGAACAGTGAGCTTGCTCAGAACAAAAGAACTGTGCTTCATACAAATACTGCCATATCTAGTTCAATTCTGCTTAGGAAACTGACAAGAAGAGTAGCTCCTGTTCAGTCCAATACACTGTACATGCTGGGAACAGATGCCAGAGCTATTTGCCCTGTGTATGACAATGGGAGCGCAATAGTGACTCTTCTTACCAGAAAACAACTCTTGCTCGTAGGACAAGAATCTGCATGTGATTCAACTCCATTTAGGACTGGGAAACAAACGCTAGCTCGCCTAACAAGAAACACATTCTGCTTTTGAGAAAAGAGCACTCTTCTACTCTACTGTGTTTCCTATGGGGTCCGAACAGTGTGCTTGCTCAGAACAAAAGAACTGTGCTTCCTACACACACGGGCCATATCTAGTTCAACTCTGCATAGGAAACTGAGAAGAACGGTAGCTCCTCTTCAGTCCAATACACTGTACTAGCTGGGAACAGACGCGAGTGCTATTTGCCCTGTGTATGGCAATAGGAGCACAATAGTGACTCTTCTTGTGAGAAAACAACTCTTACTCATAGGACAAGAAACTGCATGGGATTCAACTCCATTTAGGACTGGGAAAAAAACACTAGCTCGCCTTACAAGAAACACACTCTGCTTTTGAGAAAAGAGCACTCTTCTACTCTACTGTGTTTCCTATGGGGTCCGAATAGTGAGCTTGCTCAGAACAAAAGAACTGTGCTTCCTACACACAGGGGCCATAACTAGTTCAACTCTGCTTCGGAAACTGACAAGAACAGTAGCTCCTCTTCAGTCCAATACACTGTACTTGCTGGGAACAGATGCGAGTGCTATTTACACTGTATATGGCAATGGGAGCGCAACAGTGACTTTATTACCAGAAAACAACTCTTGCTCGTAGGACCAAAAACTGCATGTGATTCAACTCCATTTAGGACTGGGAAACAAACGCTAGCTCGCCTTACAAGAAACACACTCTGCTTTTGAGAAAAGAGCACTCTTCTACTCTACTGTGTTTCCTATGGGGTCTGAACATTGAGCTTGCTCAAAACAAAAGAACTGTGCTTCCTACACACACAGACCATATGTAGTTCAACTCTGCTTAGGAAACTGACAAGAACAGTAGCTCCTCTTCAGTCCAATACACTGTACTTGCTGGGAACAGACGCGAGTGCTCTTTGCACTGTGTATGTAAATGGGAGCGTAATAGTGACTTTCCTTACCAGAAAACACCTCTTGCTCGTAGGACCAGAAACTGCATGGGAATCAACTCCATTTCTGACTGGGAAGCAAACACTAGCTCGCCTTACAAGAAACACACTCTGCTTTTGAGAAAAGAGCACTCTTCTACTCTACTGTGTTTCCTATGGAGTTGGAACAGTGTGCTTGCTCAGAACAAAAGAACTGTGCTTCCTACACACACGGGCCATATCTAGTTCAATCTGCTTAGGAAACTGAAAAGAACAGTAGCTCCGCTTCAGTCCAATACACTGTACTTGTTGGGAACAGATGCGAGTGCTATTTGCACTGTGTATGGCAATGGGAGCGCAATAGTGACTTTATTACCAGAAAACAACTCTTGCTGATAGGCCCAAAAACTGCATGTGATTCAACTCCATTTAGGACGGGAAACAAACGCTAGCTCGCCTTACAAGAAACACACTCTGCTTTTGAGAAAAGAGCACTCTTCTACTGTACTGTGTTTCTTATAGGGCCAGAAGAGTGAGCTTGTTCAGAACAAAAGAACTGTGCTTCCTACAAATACGGCCATATCTAGTTCAATTCTGCTTTGGAAACTGAAAAGAACAGTAGCTCCTGTTCAGTCCAATACACTGTACATGCTGGGAACAGACACCAGTGCTATTTGCCCTGTGAATGACAATGGGAGCACAATAGTGACTCTTCTTACCAGAAAACAACTCTTTCTCATAGGACAAGAATCTGCATGTGATTCAACTCCATTTAGGACTGGGAAACAAACGCTAGCTCGCCTAACAAGAAACACACTCTGCTTTTGAGAAAAGAGCACTCTTCTACTCGACTGTGTAGACTATAAGGTCCGAACAGTGAGCTGGCTCACAACAAAGGAACTGTGCTTCCTACACACACGGGCCATATCTAGTACAACTCTGCTTAGGAAACTGACAAGAACAGTAGCTCCGCTTCAGTCCATACACTGTACTTGCTGGGAACAGATGCGAGTGCTATTTACACTGTGTATGGCAATGGGAGCGCAACAGTGACTTTATTACCAGAAAACAACTCTTGCTCGTAGGACCAAAAACTGGATGTGATTCAACTCCATTTAGGACTGGGAAACAAACGCTAGCTCACATTACAAGAAACACACTCTGCTTTTGAGAAAAGAGCACTCTTCTGCTCTACTGTGTTTCATATGGGGTCCGAACAGTGAGCTTGCTCAGAACAAAAGAACTGTGCTTCCTACACACATGGGCCATATCTAGTTCAACTCTGCTTAGGAAACTGACAAGAACAGTAGCTCCGCTTCAGTCCAATACACTGTACTTTCTGGGAACAGACGCGAGTGCTATTTGCACTGAGTATGGAAATGGGAGCTCAATAGTGACTTTCCTTACCAGAAAACAACTCTTGCTCGTAGGACCAAAAACTGCATGTGATTCAAATCCGTTTAGGACTGGGAAACAAATGCTAGCTCGCCTTACAAGAAACACACTCTGCTTTTGAGAAAAGAGCACTCTTCTACTCTACTGTGTTTCCTATAGGGCCAGAACACTGAGATTGCTCAGAACAAAAGAACTGTGCTTCATACAAATACTGCCATTTCTAGTTCAATTCTGCTTAGGAAACTGAAAAGAACAAGCTCCTGTTCAGTGCAATACACTGTACATTCTGGGAACAGACACCAGTGCTATTTGCCCTGTTTATGACAATGGGAGCACAATAGTGACTCTTATTACCAGAAAACAACTCTTGCTCGTAGGACAAGAAACTGCATGTGATTCAACTCCATTTAGGACTGGGAAACAAACGCTAGCTCGCGTAACAAGAAACACACTCTGCTTTTGAGAAAAGAGCACTCTTCTACTCGACTGTGTATCCTATGGGGTCCGAACAGTGAGCTTCCTCAAAACAAAAGAACTGGGCTTCCTACACACACGGGCCATATCTAGTTCAACTCTGCTTTCGAAACTGACAAGAACAGTATCTTCTCTTCAGTCCAATACACTGTACTTGCTGGGAACAGATGCGAGTGCTATTTACACTGTGTATGTCAATGGGAGTGCAACAGTGACTTTATTACCAGAAAACTCTTGCTCGTAGGACCAAAACCTGCATGTGATTCAACTCCATTTAGGACTGGGAAACAAACGCTAGCTCGCCTTACAAGAAACACACTCTGCTTTTGAGAAAAGAGCACTCTTCTACTCTACTGTGTTTCCTATGGGGTCTGAACATTGAGCTTGCTCAGAACAAAAGAACTGTGCTTCCTACACACAGGGGCCATATTTAGTTCAACTCTGCTTAGGAAACTGACAAGAACAGTAGCTCCTCTTCAGTCCAATACACTTTACTTGCTGGGAACAGACGCGAGAGCTATTTGCACTGTGTATGGCAATGGGAGCAGAATAGTGACTTTCCTTACCAGAAAACAACTCTTGCTCGTAGGACCAGAAACTGCATGTGATTCAGCTCCATTTAGGACTGGGAAACAAATGATAGCTCGCCTTACAAGAAACACACTCTGCTTTTGAGAAAAGAGCACTCTTCTACTCTACTGTGTTTCCTTTGGGGTCCTAACAGTGAGCTTGCTCAGAACAAAAGAACTGTGCTTCCTACACACAAGGACCATATGTAGTTCAACTCTGCTTAGGAAACTGACAAGAACAGTAGCTCCTATTGAGTCCAATACACTGTACTTGCTGGGAACCGACGCGAGTGCTCTTTGCACTGTGTATGTAAATGGGAGCGCAATAGTGACTTTCCTTACCAGAAAACAATTCTAGGTCGTAGGACCAGAAACTGCATGGGATTCAACTCCATTTCTGACTGGGAAACAAACACTAGCTCGTCTTACAAGAAACACACTCTGCTTTTGAGAAAAGAGCACTCTTCTACTCTACGGTGTTTCCTATAGGGCAAGAACAGTGAGCTTGCTCAGAACAAAAGAACTGTGCTTCATACAAATACTGCCATATCTAGTTCAATTCTGCTTAGGAAACTGACAAGAAGAGTAGCTCCTGTTCAGTCCAATACACTGTACATGCTGGGAACAGATGCCAGAGCTATTTGCCCTGTGTATGACAATGGGAGCGCAATAGTGACTATTCTTACCAGAAAACAACTCTTGCTCGTAGGACAAGAATCTGCATGTGATTCAACTCCATTTAGGACTGGGAAACAAACGCTAGCTCGCCTAACAAGAAACACACTCTGCTTTTGAGAAAAGAGCACTCTTCTACTCTACTGTGTTTCCTATGGGGTCCGAACAGTGAGCTTGCTCAGAACAAAAGAACTGTGCTTCCTACACACACGGGCCATATCTAGTTCAACTCTGCATAGGAAACTGAGAAGAACGGTAGCTCCTCTTCAGTCCAATACACTGTACTAGCTGGGAACAGACGCGAGTGCTATTTGCCCTGTGTATGGCAATAGGAGCACAATAGTGACACTTCTTATGAGAAAACAACTCTTACTCATAGGACAAGAAACTGCATGGGATTCAACTCCATTTCTGACTGGGAAAAAAACACTAGCTCGCCTTACAAGAAACACACTCTGCTTTTGAGAAAAGAGCACTCTTCTACTGTACTGTGTTTCTTATAGGGCCAGAAGAGTGAGCTTGCTCAGAACAAAAGAACTGTGCTTCCTACAAATACGGCCATATCTAGTTCAATTCTGCTTAGGAAACTGAAAAGAACAGTAGCTCCTGTTCAGTCCAATACACTGTACATGCTGGGAAGAGACGCCAGTGCTATTTGCCCTGTGAATGACAATGGGAGCGCAATAGTGACTCTTCTTACCAGAAAACAACTCTTTCTCATAGGACAAGAATCTGCATGTGATTCAACTCCATTTAGGACTGGGAAACAAACGCTGGCTCGCCTAACAAGAAACACACTCTGCTTTTGAGAAAAGAGCACTCTTCTACTCGACTGTGTATCCTATAAGGTCCGAACAGTGAGCTTGCTCAGAACAAAGGAACTGTGCTTCCTACACACATGGGCCATATCTAGTTCAACTCTGCTTAGGAAACTGACAAGAACAGTAGCTCCGCTTCAGTCCAATACACTGTACTTGCTGGGAACAGACGCGAGTGCTATTTGCACTGAGTATGGAAATGGGAGCTCAATAGTGACTTTCCTTACCAGAAAACAACTCTTGCTCGTAGGACCAAAAACTGCATGTGATTCAAATCCGTTTAGGACTGGGAAACAAATGCTAGCTCGCCTTACAAGAAACACACTCTGCTTTTGAGAAAAGAGCACTCTTCTACTCTACTGTGTTTCCTATAGGGCCAGAACACTGAGATTGCTCAGAACAAAAGAACTGTGCTTCATACAAATACTGCCATATCTAGTTCAATTCTGCTTAGGAAACTGAAAAGAACAAGCTCCTGTTCAGTGCAATACACTGTACATTCTGGGAACAGACACCAGTGCTATTTGCCCTGTTTATGACAATGGGAGCACAATAGTGACTCTTATTACCAGAAAACAACTCTTGCTCGTAGGACAAGAAACTGCATGTGATTCAACTCCATTTAGGACTGGGAAACAAACGCTAGCTCGCGTAACAAGAAACACACTCTGCTTTTGAGAAAAGAGCACTCTTCTACTCGACTGTGTATCCTATGGGGTCCGAACAGTGAGCTTCCTCAAAACAAAAGAACTGGGCTTCCTACACACACGGGCCATATCTAGTTCAACTCTGCTTTCGAAACTGACAAGAACAGTATCTTCTCTTCAGTCCAATACACTGTACTTGCTGGGAACAGATGCGAGTGCTATTTACACTGTGTATGTCAATGGGAGTGCAACAGTGACTTTATTACCAGAAAACTCTTGCTCGTAGGACCAAAACCTGCATGTGATTCAACTCCATTTAGGACTGGGAAACAAACGCTAGCTCGCCTTACAAGAAACACACTCTGCTTTTGAGAAAAGAGCACTCTTCTACTCTACTGTGTTTCCTATGGGGTCTGAACATTGAGCTTGCTCAGAACAAAAGAACTGTGCTTCCTACACACAGGGGCCATATTTAGTTCAACTCTGCTTAGGAAACTGACAAGAACAGTAGCTCCTCTTCAGTCCAATACACTTTACTTGCTGGGAACAGACGCGAGAGCTATTTGCACTGTGTATGGCAATGGGAGCAGAATAGTGACTTTCCTTACCAGAAAACAACTCTTGCTCGTAGGACCAGAAACTGCATGTGATTCAGCTCCATTTAGGACTGGGAAACAAATGATAGCTCGCCTTACAAGAAACACACTCTGCTTTTGAGAAAAGAGCACTCTTCTACTCTACTGTGTTTCCTTTGGGGTCCTAACAGTGAGCTTGCTCAGAACAAAAGAACTGTGCTTCCTACACACAAGGACCATATGTAGTTCAACTCTGCTTAGGAAACTGACAAGAACAGTAGCTCCTATTGAGTCCCAATACACTGTACTTGCTGGGAACCGACGCGAGTGCTCTTTGCACTGTGTATGTAAATGGGAGCGCAATAGTGACTTTCCTTACCAGAAAACAATTCTAGGTCGTAGGACCAGAAACTGCATGGGATTCAACTCCATTTCTGACTGGGAAACAAACACTAGCTCGTCTTACAAGAAACACACTCTGCTTTTGAGAAAAGAGCACTCTTCTACTCTACGGTGTTTCCTATAGGGCAAGAACAGTGAGCTTGCTCAGAACAAAAGAACTGTGCTTCATACAAATACTGCCATATCTAGTTCAATTCTGCTTAGGAAACTGACAAGAAGAGTAGCTCCTGTTCAGTCCAATACACTGTACATGCTGGGAACAGATGCCAGAGCTATTTGCCCTGTGTATGACAATGGGAGCGCAATAGTGACTATTCTTACCAGAAAACAACTCTTGCTCGTAGGACAAGAATCTGCATGTGATTCAACTCCATTTAGGACTGGGAAACAAACGCTAGCTCGCCTAACAAGAAACACACTCTGCTTTTGAGAAGAGAGCACTCTTCTACTCTACTGTGTTTCCTATGGGGTCCGAACAGTGAGCTTGCTCAGAACAAAAGAACTGTGCTTCCTACACACACGGGCCATATCTAGTTCAACTCTGCATAGGAAACTGAGAAGAACGGTAGCTCCTCTTCAGTCCAATACACTGTACTAGCTGGGAACAGACGCGAGTGCTATTTGCCCTGTGTATGGCAATAGGAGCACAATAGTGACACTTCTTATGAGAAAACAACTCTTACTCATAGGACAAGAAACTGCATGGGATTCAACTCCATTTCTGACTGGGAAAAAAACACTAGCTCGCCTTACAAGAAACACACTCTGCTTTTGAGAAAAGAGCACTCTTCTACTGTACTGTGTTTCTTATAGGGCCAGAAGAGTGAGCTTGCTCAGAACAAAAGAACTGTGCTTCCTACAAATACGGCCATATCTAGTTCAATTCTGCTTAGGAAACTGAAAAGAACAGTAGCTCCTGTTCAGTCCAATACACTGTACATGCTGGGAACAGACGCCAGTGCTATTTGCCCTGTGAATGACAATGGGAGCGCAATAGTGACTCTTCTTACCAGAAAACAACTCTTTCTCATAGGACAAGAATCTGCATGTGATTCAACTCCATTTAGGACTGGGAAACAAACGCTAGCTCGCCTAACAAGAAACACACTCTGCTTTTGAGAAAAGAGCACTCTTCTACTCGACTGTGTATCCTATAAGGTCCGAACAGTGAGCTTGCTCAGAACAAAGGAACTGTGCTTCCTACACACACGGGCCATATCTAGTACAACTCTGCTTAGGAAACTGACAAGAACAGTAGCTCCGCTTCAGTCCATACACTGTACTTGCTGGGAACAGATGCGAGTGCTATTTACACTGTGTATGGCAATGGGAGCGCAACAGTGACTTTATTACCAGAAAACAACTCTTGCTCGTAGGACCAAAAACTGCATGTGATTCAAATCCGTATAGGACTGGGAAACAAATGCTAGCTCGCCTTACAAGAAACACACTCTGCTTTTGAGAAAAGAGCACTCTTCTACTCTACTGTGTTTTCCTATAGGGCCAGAACACTGAGATTGCTCAGAACAAAAGAACTGTGCTTCATACAAATACTGCCATATCTAGTTCAATTCTGCTTAGGAAACTGAAAAGAACAGTAGCTCCTGTTCAGTGCAATACACTGTACATTCTGGGGGAACAGACACCAGTGCTATTTGCCCTGTTTATGACAATGGGAGCACAATAGTGACTCTTATTACCAGAAAACAACTCTTGCTCGTAGGACAAGAAACTGCATGTGATTCAACTCCATTTAGGACTGGGAAACAAACGCTAGCTCGCGTAACAAGAAACACACTCTGCTTTTGAGAAAAGAGCACTCTTCTACTCGACTGTGTATCCTATGGGGTCCGAACAGTGAGCTTCTCAAAACAAAAGAACTGGGCTTCCTACACACACGGGCCATATCTAGTTCAACTCTGCTTTCGAAACTGACAAGAACAGTATCTTCTCTTCAGTCCAATACACTGTACTTGCTGGGAACAGATGCGAGTGCTATTTACACTGTGTATGTCAATGGGAGTGCAACAGTGACTTTATTACCAGAAAACTCTTGCTCGTAGGACCAAAACCTGCATGTGATTCAACTCCATTTAGGACTGGGAAACAAACGCTAGCTCGCCTTACAAGAAACACACTCTGCTTTTGAGAAAAGAGCACTCTTCTACTCTACTGTGTTTCCTATGGGGTCTGAACATTGAGCTTGCTCAGAACAAAAGAACTGTGCTTCCTACACACAGGGGCCATATTTAGTTCAACTCTGCTTAGGAAACTGACAAGAACAGTAGCTCCTCTTCAGTCCAATACACTTTACTTGCTGGGAACAGACGCGAGTGCTATTTGCACTGTGTATGGCAATGGGAGCAGAATAGTGACTTTCCTTACCAGAAAACAACTCTTGCTCGTAGGACCAGAAACTGCATGTGATTCAGCTCCATTTAGGACTGGGAAACAAACGATAGCTCGCCTTACAAGAAACACACTCTGCTTTTGAGAAAAGAGCACTCTTCTACTCTACTGTGTTTCCTTTGGGGTCCTAACAGTGAGCTTGCTCAGAACAAAAGAACTGTGCTTCCTACACACACGGACCATATGTAGTTCAACTCTGCTTAGGAAACTGACAAGAACAGTAGCTCCTATTGAGTCCAATACACTGTACTTGCTGGGAACCGACGCGAGTGCTCTTTGCACTGTGTATGTAAATGGGAGCGCAATAGTGACTTTCCTTACCAGAAAACAACTCTAGCTCGTAGGACCAGAAACTGCATGGGATTCAACTCCATTTCTGACTGGGAAACAAACACTAGCTCGTCTTACAAGAAACACACTCTGCTTTTGAGAAAAGAGCACTCTTCTACTCTACGGTGTTTCCTATAGGGCAAGAACAGTGAGCTTGCTCAGAACAAAAGAACTGTGCTTCATACAAATACTGCCATATCTAGTTCAATTCTGCTTAGGAAACTGACAAGAAGAGTAGCTCCTGTTCATTCCAATACACTGTACATGCTGGGAACAGATGCCAGAGCTATTTGCCCTGTGTATGACAATGGGAGCGCAATAGTGACTCTTCTTACCAGAAAACAACTCTTGCTCGTAGGACAAGAATCTGCATGTGATTCAACTCCATTTAGGACTGGGAAACAAACGCTAGCTCGCCTAACAAGAAACACACTCTGCTTTTGAGAAAAGAGCACTCTTCTACTCTACTGTGTTTCCTATGGGGTCCGAACAGTGAGCTTGCTCAGAACAAAAGAACTGTGCTTCCTACACACACGGGCCATATCTAGTTCAACTCTGCATAGGAAACTGAGAAGAACGGTAGCTCCTCTTCAGTCCAATACACTGTACTAGCTGGGAACAGACGCGAGTGCTATTTGCCCTGTGTATGGCAATAGGAGCACAATAGTGACTCTTCTTATGAGAAAACAACTCTTACTCATAGGACAAGAAACTGCATGGGATTCAACTCCATTTCTGACTGGGAAAAAAACACTAGCTCGCCTTACAAGAAACACACTCTGCTTTTGAGAAAAGAGCACTCTTCTACTCTACTGTGTTTCCTATGGGGTCCGAACATTGAGCTTGCTCAGAACCAAAGAACTGTGCTTCCTACACACACGGGCCATATCTAGTTCAACTCTGCTTAGGAAACTGACAAGAACAGTAGCTCCTCTTCAGTCCAATACACTGTACTTGCTGGGAACAGACGCGAGTGCTATTGGCACTGTGTATGGCAATGGGAGCGCAATAGTGACTTTCCTTACCAGAAAACAACTCTTGCTCGTAGGACCAGAAACTGCATGTGATTCAGCTCCATTTAGGACTGGGAAACAAATGCTAGCTCGCCTTACAAGAAACACACTCTGCTTTTGAGAAAAGAGCATTCTTCTACTCTACTGTGTTTCCTTTGGGGTCCGAACAGTGAGCATGCTCAGAACAAAAGAACTGTGCTTCCTACACACACGGACCATATGTAGTTCAACTCTGCTTAGGAAACTGACAAGAACAGTAGCTTCTATTCAGTCCAATACACTGTACTTGCTGGGAACAGACGCGAGTGCTCTTTGCACTGTGTATGTAAATGGGAGCGAAATAGTGACTTTCCTTACCAGAAAACACCTCTTGCTCGTAGGACCAGAAACTGCATGGGAATCAACTCCATTTCTGACTGGGAAGCAAACAGTAGCTCGCCTTACAAGAAACACACTCTGCTTTTGAGAAAAGAGCACTCTTCTACTCTACTGTGTTTCCTATGGAGTTCGAACAGTGTGCTTGCTCAGAACAAAAGAACTGTGCTTCCTACACACACGGGCCATATCTAGTTCAAATCTGCTTAGGAAACTGACAAGAACAGTAGCTCCGCTTCAGTCCAATACACTGTACTTGTTGGGAACAGATGCGAGTGCTATTTGCACTGTGTATGGCAATGGGAGCGCAATAGTGACTTTATTACCAGAAAACAACTCTTGCTCGTAGGACCAAAAACTGCATGTGATTCAACTCCATTTAGGACTGGGAAACAAACGCTAGCTCGCCTTACAAGAAAAACACTCTGCTTTTGAGAAAAGAGCACTCTTCTACTGTACTGTGTTTCTTATAGGGCCAGAAGAGTGAGCTTGCTCAGAACAAAAGAACTGTGCTTCCTACAAATACGGCCATATCTAGTTCAATTCTGCTTAGGAAACTGAAAAGAACAGTAGCTCCTGTTCAGTCCAATACACTGTACATGCTGGGAACAGACGCCAGTGCTATTTGCCCTGTGAATGACAATGGGAGCGCAATAGTGACTCTTCTTACCAGAAAACAACTCTTTCTCATAGGACAAGAATCTGCATGTGATTCAACTCCATTTAGGACTGGGAAACAAACGCTAGCTCGCCTAACAAGAAACACACTCTGCTTTTGAGAAAAAAGCACTCTTCTACTCGACTGTGTATCCTATAAGGTCCGAACAGTGAGCTTGCTCAGAACAAAGGAACTGTGCTTCCTACACACACGGGCCATATCTAGTACAACTCTGCTTAGGAAACTGACAAGAACAGTAGCTCCGCTTCAGTCCAATACACTGTACATGCTGGGAACAGACGCCAGTGCTATTTACACTGTGTATGGCAATGGGAGCGCAACAGTGACTTTATTACCAGAAAACAACTCTTGCTCGTAGGACCAAAAACTGGATGTGATTCAACTCCATTTAGGACTGGGAAACAAACGCTAGCTCACATTACAAGAAACACACTCTGCTTTTGAGAAAAGAGCACTCTTCTGCTCTACTGTGTTTCATATGGGGTCCGAACAGTGAGCTTGCTCAGAACAAAAGAACTGTGCTTCCTACACACACGGGCCATATCTAGTTCAACTCTGCTTAGGAAACTGACAAGAACAGTAGCTCCGCTTCAGTCCAATACACTGTACTTGCTGGGAACAGATGCGAGTGCTATTTACACTGAGTATGGCAATGGGAGCTCAATAGTGACTTTCCTTACCAGAAAACAACTCTTGCTCGTAGGACCAAAAACTGCATGTGATTCAAATCCGTTTAGGACTGGGAAACAAATGCTAGCTCGCCTTACAAGAAACACACTCTGCTTTTGAGAAAAGAGCACTCTTCTACTCTACTGTGTTTCCTATAGGGCCAGAACACTGAGATTGCTCAGAACAAAAGAACTGTGCTTCATACAAATACTGCCATATCTAGTTCAATTCTGCTTAGGAAACTGAAAAGAACAGTAGCTCCTGTTCAGTGCAATACACTGTACATTCTGGGAACAGACGCCAGTGCTATTTGCCCTGTTTATGACAATGGGAGCACAATAGTGACTCTTATTACCAGAAAACAACTCTTGCTCGTAGGACAAGAAACTGCATGTGATTCAACTCCATTTAGGACTGGGAAACAAACGCTAGCTCGCGTAACAAGAAACACACTCTGCTTTTGAGAAAAGAGCACTCTTCTACTCGACTGTGTATCCTATGGGGTCCGAACAGTGAGCTTCCTCAAAACAAAAGAACTGGGCTTCCTACACACACGGGCCATATCTAGTTCAACTCTGCTTTCGAAACTGACAAGAACAGTATCTTCTCTTCAGTCCAATACACTGTACTTGCTGGGAACAGATGCGAGTGCTATTTACACTGTGTATGTCAATGGGAGTGCAACAGTGACTTTATTACCAGAAAACTCTTGCTCGTAGGACCAAAACCTGCATGTGATTCAACTCCATTTAGGACTGGGAAACAAACGCTAGCTCGCCTTACAAGAAACACACTCTGCTTTTGAGAAAAGAGCACTCTTCTACTCTACTGTGTTTCCTATGGGGTCTGAACATTGAGCTTGCTCAGAACAAAAGAACTGTGCTTCCTACACACAGGGGCCATATTTATTTCAACTCTGCTTAGGAAACTGACAAGAACAGTAGCTCCTCTTCAGTCCAATACACTTTACTTGCTGGGAACAGACGCGAGTGCTATTTGCACTGTGTATGGCAATGGGAGCAGAATAGTGACTTTCCTTACCAGAAAACAACTCTTGCTCGTAGGACCAGAAACTGCATGTGATTCAGCTCCATGAAGGACTGGGAAACAAACGATAGCTCGCCTTACAAGAAACACACTCTGCTTTTGAGAAAAGAGCACTCTTCTACTCTACTGTGTTTCCTTTGGGGTCCTAACAGTGAGCTTGCTCAGAACAAAAGAACTGTGCTTCCTACACACACGGACCATATGTAGTTCAACTCTGCTTAGGAAACTGACAAGAACAGTAGCTCCTATTGAGTCCAATACACTGTACTTGCTGGGAACAGACGCGAGTGCTCTTTGCACTGTGTATGTAAATGGGAGCGCAATAGTGACTTTCCTTACCAGAAAACAACTCTAGCTCGTAGGACCAGAAACTGCATGGGATTCAACTCCATTTCTGACTGGGAAACAAACACTAGCTCGTCTTACAAGAAACACACTCTGCTTTTGAGAAAAGAGCACTCTTCTACTCTACGGTGTTTCCTATAGGGCAAGAACAGTGAGCTTGCTCAGAACAAAAGAACTGTGCTTCATACAAATACTGCCATATCTAGTTCAATTCTGCTTAGGAAACTGACAAGAAGAGTAGCTCCTGTTCAGTCCAATACACTGTACATGCTGGGAACAGATGCCAGAGCTATTTGCCCTGTGTATGACAATGGGAGCGCAATAGTGACTCTTCTTACCAGAAAACAACTCTTGCTCGTAGGACAAGAATCTGCATGTGATTCAACTCCATTTAGGACTGGGAAACAAACGCTAGCTCGCCTAACAAGAAACACACTCTGCTTTTGAGAAAAGAGCACTCTTCTACTCTACTGTGTTTCCTATGGGGTCCGAACAGTGAGCTTGCTCAGAACAAAAGAACTGTGCTTCCTACACACACGGGCCATATCTAGTTCAACTCTGCATAGGAAACTGAGAAGAACGGTAGCTCCTCTTCAGTCCAATACACTGTATTAGCTGGGAACAGACGCGAGTGCTATTTGCCCTGTGTATGGCAATAGGAGCACAATAGTGACTCTTCTTATGAGAAAACAACTCTTACTCATAGGACAAGAAACTGCATGGGATTCAACTCCATTTCTGACTGGGAAAAAAACACTAGCTCGCCTTACAAGAAACACACTCTGCTTTTGAGAAAAAAGCACTCTTCTACTCGACTGTGTATCCTATAAGGTCCGAACAGTGAGCTTGCTCAGAACAAAGGAACTGTGCTTCCTACACACACGGGCCATATCTAGTACAACTCTGCTTAGGAAACTGACAAGAACAGTAGCTCCGCTTCAGTCCATACACTGTACTTGCTGGGAACAGATGCGAGTGCTATTTACACTGTGTATGGCAATGGGAGCGCAACAGTGACTTTATTACCAGAAAACAACTCTTGCTCGTAGGACCAAAAACTGGATGTGATTCAACTCCATTTAGGACTGGGAAACAAACGCTAGCTCACATTACAAGAAACACACTCTGCTTTTGAGAAAAGAGCACTCTTCTGCTCTACTGTGTTTCATATGGGGTCCGAACAGTGAGCTTGCTCAGAACAAAAGAACTGTGCTTCCTACACACATGGGCCATATCTAGTTCAACTCTGCTTAGGAAACTGACAAGAACAGTAGCTCCGCTTCAGTCCAATACACTGTACTTGCTGGGAACAGACGCGAGTGCTATTTGCACTGAGTATGGAAATGGGAGCTCAATAGTGACTTTCCTTACCAGAAAACAACTCTTGCTCGTAGGACCAAAAACTGCATGTGATTCAAATCCGTTTAGGACTGGGAAACAAATGCTAGCTCGCCTTACAAGAAACACACTCTGCTTTTGAGAAAAGAGCACTCTTCTACTCTACTGTGTTTCCTATAGGGCCAGAACACTGAGATTGCTCAGAACAAAAGAACTGTGCTTCATACAAATACTGCCATATCTAGTTCAATTCTGCTTAGGAAACTGAAAAGAACAGTAGCTCCTGTTCAGTGCAATACACTGTACATTCTGGGAACAGACACCAGTGCTATTTGCCCTGTTTATGACAATGGGAGCCCAATAGTGCCTCTTATTACCAGAAAACAACTCTTGCTCGTAGGACAAGAAACTGCATGTGATTCAACTCCATTTAGGACTGGGAAACAAACGCTAGCTCGCGTAACAAGAAACACACTCTGCTTTTGAGAAAAGAGCACTCTTCTACTCGACTGTGTATCCTATGGGGTCTGAACAGTGAGCTTCCTCAAAACAAAAGAACTGGGCTTCCTACACACACGGGCCATATCTAGTTCAAATCTGCTTTCGAAACTGACAAGAACAGTATCTTCTCTTCAGTCCAATACACTGTACTTGCTGGGAACAGATGCGAGTGCTATTTACACTGTGTATGTCAATGGGAGTGCAACAGTGACTTTATTACCAGAAAACTCTTGCTCGTAGGACCAAAACCTGCATGTGATTCAACTCCATTTAGGACTGGGAAACAAACGCTAGCTCGCCTTACAAGAAACACACTCTGCTTTTGAGAAAAGAGCACTCTTCTACTCTACTGTGTTTCCTATGGGGTCTGAATATTGAGCTTGCTCAGAACAAAAGAACTGTGCTTCCTACACACAGGGGCCATATTTAGTTCAACTCTGCTTAGGAAACTGACAAGAACAGTAGCTCCTCTTCAGTCCAATACACTTTACTTGCTGGGAACAGACGCGAGTGCTATTTGCACTGTGTATGGCAATGGGAGCAGAATAGTGACTTTCCTTACCAGAAAACAACTCTTGCTCGTAGGACAAGAAACTGCATGTGATTCAACTCCATTTAGGACTAGGAAACAAATGACAGCTCGCCTTACAAGAAACACACTCTGCTTTTGAGAAAAGAGCACTCTTCTACTCTACTGTGTTTCCTTTGGGGTCCTAACAGTGAGCTTGCTCAGAACAAAAGAACTGTGCTTCCTACACACACGGACCATATGTAGTTCAACTCTGCTTAGGAAACTGACAAGAACAGTAGCTCCTATTGTGTCCAAAACACTGTACTTGCTGGGAACAGACGCGAGTGCTCTTTGCACTGTGTATGTAAAAGGGAGCGCAATTGTGACTTTCCTTACCAGAAAACAACTCTAGCTCGTAGGACCAGAAACTGCATGGGTTTCAACTCCATTTCTGACTGGGAAACAAACACTAGCTCGTCTTACAAGAAACACACTCTGCTTTTGAGAAAAGAGCACTCTTCTACTCTACGGTGTTTCTTATAGGGCAAGAACATTGAGCTTGCTCAGAACAAAAGAACTGTGCTTCATACAAATACTGCCATATCTAGTTCAATTCTGCTTAGGAAACTGACAAGAAGAGTAGCTCCTGTTCAGTCCAATACACTGTACATGCTGGGAACAGATGCCAGAGCTATTTGCCCTGTGTATGACAATGGGAGCGCAATAGTGACTCTTCTTACCAGAAAACAACTCTTGCTCGTAGGACAAGAATCTGCATGTGATTCAACTCCATTTAGGACTGGGAAACAAACGCTAGCTCGCCTAACAAGAAACACACTCTGCTTTTGAGAAAAGAGCACTCTTCTACTCTACTGTGTTTCCTATGGGGTCCGAACAGTGAGCTTGCTCAGAACAAAAGAACTGTGCTTCCTACACACACGGGCCATATCTAGTTCAACTCTGCATAGGAAACTGAGAAGAACGGTAGCTCCTCTTCAGTCCAATACACTGTACTAGCTGGGAACAGACGCGAGTGCTATTTGCCCTGTGTATGGCAATAGGAGCACAATAGTGACTCTTCTTATGAGAAAACAACTCTTACTCATAGGACAAGAAACTGCATGGGATTCAACTCCATTTCTGACTGGGAAAAAAACACTAGCTCGCCTTACAAGAAACACACTCTGCTTTTGAGTAAAGAGCACTCTTCTACTCTTCTGTGTTTCCTATGGGGTCCGAATAGTGAGCTTGCTCAGAACAAAAGAACTGTGCTTCCTACACACAGGGGCCATAACTAGTTCAACTCTGCTTCGGAAACTGACAAGATCAGTAGCTCCGCTTCAGTCCAATACACTGTACTTGCTGGGAACAGATGCGAGTGCTATTTACACTGTATATGGCAGTGGGAGCGCAACAGTGACTTTATTACCAGAAAACAACTCTTGCTCGTAGGACCAAAAACTGCATGTGATTCAACTCCATTTAGGACTGGGAAACAAACGCTAGCTCGCCTTACAAGAAACACACTCTGCTTTTGAGAAAAGAGCACTCTTCTACTCTACTGTGTTTCCTATGGGGTCCGAACATTGAGCTTGCTCAAAACAAAAGAACTGTGCTTCCTACACACACGGACCATATGTAGTTCAACTCTGCTTAGGAAACTGACAAGAACAGTAGCTCCTCTTCAGTCCAATACACTGTACTTGCTGGGAACAGACGCGAGTGCTCTTTGCACTGTGTATGTAAATGGGAGCGTAATAGTGACTTTCCTTACCAGAAAACACCTCTTGCTCGTAGGACCAGAAACTGCATTGGAATCAACTCCATTTCTGACTGGGAAGCAAACACTAGCTCACCTTACAAGAAACACACTCTGCTTTTGAGAAAAGAGCACTCTTCTACTCTACTGTGTTTCCTATGGAGTTGGAACAGTGTGCTTGCTCAGAACAAAAGAACTGTGCTTCCTACACACACGGGCCATATCTAGTTCAAATCTGCTTAGGAAACTGACAAGAACAGTAGCTCCGCTTCAGTCCAATACACTGTACATGTTGGGAACAGATGCGAGTGCTATTTGCACTGTGTATGGCAATGGGAGCGCAATAGTGACTTTATTACCAGAAAACAACTCTTGCTGATAGGCCCAAAAACTGCATGTGATTCAACTCCATTTAGGACGGGAAACAAACGCTAGCTCGCCTTACAAGAAACACACTCTGCTTTTGAGAAAAGAGCACTCTTCTACTGTACTGTGTTTCTTATAGGGCCAGAAGGGTGAGCTTGCTCAGAACAAAAGAACTGTGCTTCCTACAAATACGGCCATATCTAGTTCAATTCTGCTTAGGAAACTGACAAGAACAGTAGCTCCGCTTCAGTCCATACACTGTACTTGCTGGGAACAGATGCGAGTGCTATTTACACTGTGTATGGCAATGGGAGTGCAACAGTGACTTTATTACCAGAAAACAACTCTTGCTCGTAGGACCAAAAACTGGATGTGATTCAACTCCATTTAGGACTGGGAAACAAACGCTAGCTCACATTACAAGAAACACACTCTGCTTTTGAGAAAAGAGCACTCTTCTGCTCTACTGTGTTTCATATGGGGTCCGAACAGTGAGCTTGCTCAGAACAAAAGAACTGTGCTTCCTACACACATGGGCCATATCTAGTTCAACTCTGCTTAGGAAACTGACAAGAACAGTAGCTCCGCTTCAGTCCAATACACTGTACTTGCTGGGAACAGACGCGAGTGCTATTTGCACTGAGTATGGAAATGGGAGCTCAATAGTGACTTTCCTTACCAGAAAACAACTCTTGCTCGTAGGACCAAAAACTGCATGTGATTCAAATCCGTTTAGGACTGGGAAACAAATGCTAGCTCGCCTTACAAGAAACACACTCTGCTTTTGAGAAAAGAGCACTCTTCTACTCTACTGTGTTTCCTATAGGGCCAGAACACTGAGATTGCTCAGAACAAAAGAACTTTGCTTCATACAAATACTGCCATATCTAGTTCAATTCTGCTTAGGAAACTGAAAAGAACAGTAGCTCCTGTTCAGTGCAATACACTGTACATTCTGGGAACAGACGCGAGAGCTATTTGCCCTCTTTATGACAATGGGAGCACAATAGTGACTCTTATTACCAGAAAACAACTCTTGCTCGTAGGACAAGAAACTGCATGTGATTCAACTCCATTTAGGACTGGGAAACAAACGCTAGCTCGCGTAACAAGAAACACACTCTGCTTTTGAGAAAAGAGCACTCTTCTACTCGACTGTGTATCCTATGGGGTCCGAACAGTGAGCTTCCTCAAAACAAAAGAACTGGGCTTCCTACACACACGGGCCATATCTAGTTCAACTCTGCTTTCGAAACTGACAAGAACAGTATCTTCTCTTCAGTCCAATACACTGTACTTGCTGGGAACAGATGCGAATGCTATTTACACTGTGTATGGCAATGGGAGTGCAACAGTGACTTTATTACCAGAAAACTCTTGCTCGTAGGACCAAAACCTGCATGTGATTCAACTCCATTTAGGACTGGGAAACAAACGCTAGCTCGCCTTACAAGAAACACACTCTGCTTTTGAGAATAGAGCACTCTTCTACTCTACTGTGTTTCCTATGGGGTCCGAACATTGAGCTTGCTCAGAACAAAAGAACTTTGCTTCCTACACACAGGGGCCATATTTAGTTCAACTCTGCTTAGGAAACTGACAAGAACAGTAGCTCCTCTTCAGTCCAATACACTTTACTTGCTGGGAACAGACGCGAGTGCTATTTGCACTGTGTATGGCAATGGGAGCAGAATAGTGACTTTCCTTACCAGAAAACAACTCTTGCTCGTAGGACCAGAAACTGCATGTGATTCAGCTCCATTTAGGACTGGGAAACAAACGATAGCTCGCCTTACAAGAAACACACTCTGCTTTTGAGAAAAGAGCACTCTTCTACTCTACTGTGTTTCCTTTGGGGTCCTAACAGTGAGCTTGCTCAGAACAAAAGAACTGTGCTTCCTACACACACGGACCATATGTAGTTCAACTCTGCTTAGGAAACTGACAAGAACAGTAGCTCCTATTCAGTCCAATACACTGTACTTGCTGGGAACCGACGCGAGTGCTCTTTGCACTGTGTATGTAAATGGGAGCGCAATAGTGACTTTCCTTACCAGAAAACAACTCTAGCTCGTAGGACCAGAAACTGCATGGGATTCAACTCCATTTCTGACTGGGAAACAAACACTAGCTCGCCTTACAAGAAACACACTCTGCTTTTGAGAAAAGAGCACTCTTCTACTCTACGGTGTTTCCTATAGGGCAAGAACAGTGAGCTTGCTCAGAACAAAAGAACTGTGCTTCATACAAATACTGCCATATCTAGTTCAATTCTGCTTAGGAAACTGACAAGAAGAGTAGCTCCTGTTCAGTCCAATACACTGTACATGCTGGGAACAGATGCCAGAGCTATTTGCCCTGTGTATGACAATGGGAGCGCAATAGTGACTCTTCTTACCAGAAAACAACTCTTGCTCGTAGGACCAGAAACTGCATGGGATTCAACTCCATTTAGGACTGGGAAACAAACGCTAGCTCGCGTAACAAGAAACACACTCTGCTTTTGAGAAAAGAGCACTCTTCTACTCTACTGTGTTTCCTATGGGGTCCGAACAGTGAGCTTGCTCAGAACAAAAGAACTGTGCTTCCTACACACACGGGCCATATCTAGTTCAACTCTGCATAGGAAACTGAGAAGAACGGTAGCTCCTCTTCAGTCCAATACACTGTACTAGCTGGGAACAGACGCGAGTGCTATTTGCCCTGTGTATGGCAATAGGAGCACAATAGTGACTCTTCTTATGAGAAAACAACTCTTACTCATAGGACAAGAAACTGCATGGGATTCAACTCCATTTCTGACTGGGAAAAAAACACTAGCTCGCCTTACAAGAAACACACTCTGCTTTTGAGAAAAGAGCACTCTTCTACTCTACTGTGTTTCCTATGGGGTCCGAACATTGAGCTTGCTCAGAACAAAAGAACTGTGCTTCCTACACACACGGGCCATATCTAGTTCAACTCTGCTTAGGAAACTGACAAGAACAGTAGCTCCTCTTCAGTCCAATACACTGTACTTGCTGGGAACAGACGCGAGTGCTATTGGCACTGTGTATGGCAATGGGAGCGCAATAGTGACTTTCCTTACCAGAAAACAACTCTTGCTCGTAGGACCAGAAACTGCATGTGATTCAGCTCCATTTAGGACTGGGAAACAAATGCTAGCTCGCCTTACAAGAAACACACTCTGCTTTTGAGAAAAGAGCATTCTTCTACTCTACTGTGTTTCCTTTGGGGTCCGAACAGTGAGCATGCCCAGAACAAAAGAACTGTGCTTCCTACACACACGGACCATATGTAGTTCAACTCTGCTTAGGAAACTGACAAGAACAGTAGCTAATATTCAGTCCAATACACTGTACTTGCTGGGAACAGACGCGAGTGCTCTTTGCACTGTGTATGTAAATGGGAGCGAAATAGTGACTTTCCTTACCAGAAAACACCTCTTGCTCGTAGGACCAGAAACTGCATGGGAATCAACTCCATTTCTGACTGGGAAGCAAACAGTAGCTCGCCTTACAAGAAACACACTCTGCTTTTGAGAAAAGAGCACTCTTCTACTCTACTGTGTTTCCTATGGAGTTCGAACAGTGTGCTTGCTCAGAACAAAAGAACTGTGCTTCCTACACACACGGGCCATATCTAGTTCAAATCTGCTTAGGAAACTGACAAGAACAGTAGCTTCTCTTCAGTCCAATACACTGTACTTGCTGGGAACAGATACGAGTGCTATTTGCACTGTGTATGGCAATGGGAGCGCAATAGTGACTTTATTACCAGAAAACAACTCTTGCTCGTAGGACCAAAAACTGCATGTGATTCAACTCCATTTAGGACTGGGAAACAAACGCTAGCTCGCCTTACAAGAAAAACACTCTGCTTTTGAGAAAAGAGCACTCTTCTACTGTACTGTGTTTCTTATAGGGCCAGAAGAGTGAGCTTGCTCAGAACAAAAGAACTGTGCTTCCTACAAATACGGCCATATCTAGTTCAATTCTGCTTAGGAAACTGAAAAGAACAGTAGCTCCTGTTCAGTCCAATACACTGTACATGCTGGGAACAGACGCCAGTGCTATTTGCCCTGTGAATGACAATGGGAGCGCAATAGTGACTCTTCTTACCAGAAAACAACTCTTTCTCATAGGACAAGAATCTGCATGTGATTCAACTCCATTTAGGACTGGGAAACAAACGCTAGCTCGCCTAACAAAAAACACACTCTGCTTTTGAGAAAAGAGCACTCTTCTACTGGACTGTGTATCCTATAAGGTCCGAACAGTGAGCTTGCTCAGAACAAAAGAACTGTGCTTCCTACACACACGGGCCATATCTAGTACAACTCTGCTTAGGAAACTGACAAGAACAGTAGCTCCGCTTCAGTCCATACACTGTACTTGCTGGGAACAGATGCGAGTGCTATTTACACTGTGTATGGCAATGGGAGCGCAACAGTGACTTTATTACGAGAAAACAACTCTTGCTCGTAGGACCAAAAACTGGATGTGATTCAACTCCATTTAGGACTGGGAAACAAACGCTAGCTCACATTAAAAGAAACACACTCTGCTTTTGAGAAAAGAGCACTCTTCTGCTCTACTGTGTTTCATATGGGGTCCGAACAGTGAGCTTGCTCAGAACAAAAGAACTGTGCTTCCTACACACATGGGCCATATCTAGTTCAACTCTGCTTAGGAAACTGACAAGAACAGTAGCTCCGCTTCAGTCCAATACACTGTACTTGCTGGGAACAGACGCGAGTGCTATTTGCACTGAGTATGGAAATGGGAGCTCAATAGTGACTTTCCTTACCAAAAAACAACTCTTGCTCGTAGGACCAAAAACTGCATGTGATTCAAATCCGTTTAGGACTGGGAAACAAATGCTAGCTCGCCTTACAAGAAACACACTCTGCTTTTGAGAAAAGAGCACTCTTCTACTCTACTGTGTTTCCTATAGGGCCAGAACACTGAGATTGCTCAGAACAAAAGAACTGTGCTTCATACAAATACTGCCATATCTAGTTCAATTCTGCTTAGGAAACTGAAAAGAACAGTAGCTCCTGTTCAGTGCAATACACTGTACATTCTGGGAACAGACACCAGTGCTATTTGCCCTGTTTATGACAATGGGAGCACAATAGTGACTCTTATTACCAGAAAACAACTCTTGCTCGTAGGACAAGAAACTGCATGTGATTCAACTCCATTTAGGACTGGGAAACAAACGCTAGCTCGCGTAACAAGAAACACACTCTGCTTTTGAGAAAAGAGCACTCTTCTACTCGACTGTGTATCCTATGGGGTCTGAACAGTGAGCTTCCTCAAAACAAAAGAACTGGGCTTCCTACACACACGGGCCATATCTAGTTCAAATCTGCTTTCGAAACTGACAAGAACAGTATCTTCTCTTCAGTCCAATACACTGTACTTGCTGGGAACAGATGCGAGTGCTATATACACTGTGTATGTCAATGGGAGTGCAACAGTGACTTTATTACCAGAAAACTCTTGCTCGTAGGACCAAAACCTGCATGTGATTCAACTCCATTTAGGACTGGGAAACAAACGCTAGCTCGCCTTACAAGAAACACACTCTGCTTTTGAGAAAAGAGCACTCTTCTACTCTACTGTGTTTCCTATGGGGTCTGAACATTGAGCTTGCTCAGAACAAAAGAACTGTGCTTCCTACACACAGGGGCCATATTTAGTTCAACTCTGCTTAGGAAACTGACAAGAACAGTAGCTCCTCTTCAGTCCAATACACTTTACTTGCTGGGAACAGACGCGAGTGCTATTTGCACTGTGTATGGCAATGGGAGCAGAATAGTGACTTTCCTTACCAGAAAACAACTCTTGCTCTTAGGACCAGAAACTGCATGTGATTCAACTCCATTTAGGACTAGGAAACAAATGACAGCTCGCCTTACAAGAAACACACTCTGCTTTTGAGAAAAGAGCACTCTTCTACTCTACTGTGTTTCCTTTGGGGTCCTAACAGTGAGCTTGCTCAGAACAAAAGAACTGTGCTTCCTACACACACGGACCATATGTAGTTCAACTCTGCTTAGGAAACTGACAAGAACAGTAGCTCCTATTGAGTCCAAAACACTGTACTTGCTGGGAACAGACGCGAGTGCTCTTTGCACTGTGTATGTAAATGGGAGCGCAATAGTGACTTTCCTTACCAGAAAACAACTCTAGCTCGTAGGACCAGAAACTGCATGGGTTTCAACTCCATTTCTGACTGGGAAACAAACACTAGCTCGTCTTACAAGAAACACACTCTGCTTTTGAGAAAAGAGCACTCTTCTACTCTACGGTGTTTCTTATAGGGCAAGAACATTGAGCTTGCTCA
Source organism: Peromyscus eremicus (assembly GCF_949786415.1). Classification (NCBI taxonomy): domain Eukaryota; kingdom Metazoa; phylum Chordata; class Mammalia; order Rodentia; family Cricetidae; genus Peromyscus; species Peromyscus eremicus. The sequence goes on from NW_026736045.1 coordinate 65,703, forward strand.
GAACAAAAGAACTGTGCTTCATACAAATACTGCCATATCTAGTTCAATTCTGCTTAGGAAACTGACAAGAAGAGTAGCTCCTGTTCAGTCCAATACACTGTACATGCTGGGAACAGATGCCAGAGCTATTTGCCCTGTGTATGACAATGGGAGCGCAATAGTGACTCTTCTTACCAGAAAACAACTCTTGCTCGTAGGACAAGAATCTGCATGTGATTCAACTCCATTTAGGACTGGGAAACAAACGCTAGCTCGCCTAACAAGAAACACACTCTGCTTTTGAGAAAAGAGCACTCTTCTACTCTACTGTGTTTCCTATGGGGTCCGAACAGTGAGCTTGCTCAGAACAAAAGAACTGTGCTTCCTACACACACGGGCCATATCTAGTTCAACTCTGCATAGGAAACTGAGAAGAACGGTAGCTCCTCTTCAGTCCAATACACTGTACTAGCTGGGAACAGACGCGAGTGCTATTTGCCCTGTGTATGGCAATAGGAGCACAATAGTGACTCTTCTTATGAGAAAACAACTCTTACTCATAGGACAAGAAACTGCATGGGATTCAACTCCATTTCTGACTGGGAAAAAAACACTAGCTCGCCTTACAAGAAACACACTCTGCTTTTGAGTAAAGAGCACTCTTCTACTCTTCTGTGTTTCCTATGGGGTCCGAATAGTGAGCTTGCTCAGAACAAAAGAACTGTGCTTCCTACACACAGGGGCCATAACTAGTTCAACTCTGCTTCGGAAACTGACAAGATCAGTAGCTCCGCTTCAGTCCAATACACTGTACTTGCTGGGAACAGATGCGAGTGCTATTTACACTGTATATGGCAGTGGGAGCGCAACAGTGACTTTATTACCAGAAAACAACTCTTGCTCGTAGGACCAAAAACTGCATGTGATTCAACTCCATTTAGGACTGGGAAACAAACGCTAGCTCGCCTTACAAGAAACACACTCTGCTTTTGAGAAAAGAGCACTCTTCTACTCTACTGTGTTTCCTATGGGGTCCGAACATTGAGCTTGCTCAAAACAAAAGAACTGTGCTTCCTACACACACGGACCATATGTAGTTCAACTCTGCTTAGGAAACTGACAAGAACAGTAGCTCCTCTTCAGTCCAATACACTGTACTTGCTGGGAACAGACGCCAGTGCTCTTTGCACTGTGTATGTAAATGGGAGCGTAATAGTGACTTTCCTTACCAGAAAACAACTCTTGCTCGTAGGACCAGAAACTGCATTGGAATCAACTCCATTTCTGACTGGGAAGCAAACACTAGCTCACCTTACAAGAAACACACTCTGCTTTTGAGAAAAGAGCACTCTTCTACTCTACTGTGTTTCCTATGGAGTTGGAACAGTGTGCTTGCTCAGAACAAAAGAACTGTGCTTCCTACACACACGGGCCATATCTAGTTCAAATCTGCTTAGGAAACTGACAAGAACAGTAGCTCCGCTTCAGTCCAATACACTGTACATGTTGGGAACAGATGCGAGTGCTATTTGCACTGTGTATGGCAATGGGAGCGCAATAGTGACTTTATTACCAGAAAACAACTCTTGCTGATAGGCCCAAAAACTGCATGTGATTCAACTCCATTTAGGACGGGAAACAAACGCTAGCTCGCCTTACAAGAAACACACTCTGCTTTTGAGAAAAGAGCACTCTTCTACTGTACTGTGTTTCTTATAGGGCCAGAAGAGTGAGCTTGCTCAGAACAAAAGAACTGTGCTTCCTACAAATACGGCCATATCTAGTTCAATTCTGCTTAGGAAACTGAAAAGAACAGTAGCTCCTGTTCAGTCCAATACACTGTACATGCTGGGAACAGACGCCAGTGCTATTTGCCCTGTGAATGACAATGGGAGCGCAATAGTGACTCTTCTTACCAGAAAACAACTCTTTCTCATAGGACAAGAATCTGCATGTGATTCAACTCCATTTAGGACTGGGAAACAAACGCTAGCTCGCCTAACAAGAAACACACTCTGCTTTTGAGAAAAAAGCACTCTTCTACTCGACTGTGTATCCTATAAGGTCCGAACAGTGAGCTTGCTCAGAACAAAGGAACTGTGCTTCCTACACACACGGGCCATATCTAGTACAACTCTGCTTAGGAAACTGACAAGAACAGTAGCTCCGCTTCAGTCCAATACACTGTACATGCTGGGAACAGACGCCAGTGCTATTTACACTGTGTATGGCAATGGGAGCGCAACAGTGACTTTATTACCAGAAAACAACTCTTGCTCGTAGGACCAAAAACTGGATGTGATTCAACTCCATTTAGGACTGGGAAACAAACGCTAGCTCACATTAGAAGAAACACACTCTGCTTTTGAGAAAAGAGCACTCTTCTGCTCTACTGTGTTTCATATGGGGTCCGAACAGTGAGCTTGCTCAGAACAAAAGAACTGTGCTTCCTACACACACGGGCCATATCTAGTTCAACTCTGCTTAGGAAACTGACAAGAACAGTAGCTCCGCTTCAGTCCAATACACTGTACTTGCTGGGAACAGATGCGAGTGCTATTTACACTGAGTATGGCAATGGGAGCTCAATAGTGACTTTCCTTACCAGAAAACAACTCTTGCTCGTAGGACCAAAAACTGCATGTGATTCAAATCCGTTTAGGACTGGGAAACAAATGCTAGCTCGCCTTACAAGAAACACACTCTGCTTTTGAGAAAAGAGCACTCTTCTACTCTACTGTGTTTCCTATAGGGCCAGAACACTGAGATTGCTCAGAACAAAAGAACTGTGCTTCATACAAATACTGCCATATCTAGTTCAATTCTGCTTAGGAAACTGAAAAGAACAGTAGCTCCTGTTCAGTGCAATACACTGTACATTCTGGGAACAGACGCCAGTGCTATTTGCCCTGTTTATGACAATGGGAGCACAATAGTGACTCTTATTACCAGAAAACAACTCTTGCTCGTAGGACAAGAAACTGCATGTGATTCAACTCCATTTAGGACTGGGAAACAAACGCTAGCTCGCGTAACAAGAAACACACTCTGCTTTTGAGAAAAGAGCACTCTTCTACTCGACTGTGTATCCTATGGGGTCCGAACAGTGAGCTTCCTCAAAACAAAAGAACTGGGCTTCCTACACACACGGGCCATATCTAGTTCAACTCTGCTTTCGAAACTGACAAGAACAGTATCTTCTCTTCAGTCCAATACACTGTACTTGCTGGGAACAGATGCGAGTGCTATTTACACTGTGTATGTCAATGGGAGTGCAACAGTGACTTTATTACCAGAAAACTCTTGCTCGTAGGACCAAAACCTGCATGTGATTCAACTCCATTTAGGACTGGGAAACAAACGCTAGCTCGCCTTACAAGAAACACACTCTGCTTTTGAGAAAAGAGCACTCTTCTACTCTACTGTGTTTCCTATGGGGTCTGAACATTGAGCTTGCTCAGAACAAAAGAACTGTGCTTCCTACACACAGGGGCCATATTTAGTTCAACTCTGCTTAGGAAACTGACAAGAACAGTAGCTCCTCTTCAGTCCAATACACTTTACTTGCTGGGAACAGACGCGAGTGCTATTTGCACTGTGTATGGCAATGGGAGCAGAATAGTGACTTTCCTTACCAGAAAACAACTCTTGCTCGTAGGACCAGAAACTGCATGTGATTCAGCTCCATGAAGGACTGGGAAACAAATGATAGCTCGCCTTACAAGAAACACACTCTGCTTTTGAGAAAAGAGCACTCTTCTACTCTACTGTGTTTCCTTTGTGGTCCTAACAGTGAGCTTGCTCAGAACAAAAGAACTGTGCTTCCTACACACACGGACCATATGTAGTTCAACTCTGCTTAGGAAACTGACAAGAACAGTAGCTCCTATTGAGTCCAATACACTGTACTTGCTGGGAACCGACGCGAGTGCTCTTTGCACTGTGTATGTAAATGGGAGCGCAATAGTGACTTTCCTTACCAGAAAACAACTCTAGCTCGTAGGACCAGAAACTGCATGGGATTCAACTCCATTTCTGACTGGGAAACAAACACTAGCTCGTCTTACAAGAAACACACTCTGCTTTTGAGAAAAGAGCACTCTTCTACTCTACGGTGTTTCCTATAGGGCAAGAACAGTGAGCTTGCTCAGAACAAAAGAACTGTGCTTCATACAAATACTGCCATATCTAGTTCAATTCTGCTTAGGAAACTGACAAGAAGAGTAGCTCCTGTTCAGTCCAATACACTGTACATGCTGGGAACAGATGCCAGAGCCATTTGCCCTGTGTATGACAATGGGAGCGCAATAGTGACTCTTCTTACCAGAAAACAACTCTTGCTCGTAGGACAAGAAACTGCATGTGATTCAACTCCATTTAGGACTGGGAAACAAACGCTAGCTCGCGTAACAAGAAACACACTCTGCTTTTGAGAAAAGAGCACTCTTCTACTCGACTGTGTATCCTATGGGGTCCGAACAGTGAGCTTCCTCAAAACAAAAGAACTGGGCTTCCTACACACACGGGCCATATCTAGTTCAACTCTGCTTTCGAAACTGACAAGAACAGTATCTTCTCTTCAGTCCAATACACTGTACTTGCTGGGAACAGATGCGAGTGCTATTTACACTGTGTATGTCAATGGGAGTGCAACAGTGACTTTATTACCAGAAAACTCTTGCTCGTAGGACCAAAACCTGCATGTGATTCAACTCCATTTAGGACTGGGAAACAAACGCTAGCTCGCCTTACAAGAAACACACTCTGCTTTTGAGAAAAGAGCACTCTTCTACTCTACTGTGTTTCCTATGGGGTCTGAACATTGAGCTTGCTCAGAACAAAAGAACTGTGCTTCCTACACACAGGGGCCATATTTAGTTCAACTCTGCTTAGGAAACTGACAAGAACAGTAGCTCCTCTTCAGTCCAATACACTTTACTTGCTGGGAACAGACGCGAGTGCTATTTGCACTGTGTATGGCAATGGGAGCAGAATAGTGACTTTCCTTACCAGAAAACAACTCTTGCTCGTAGGACCAGAAACTGCATGTGATTCAGCTCCATGAAGGACTGGGAAACAAATGATAGCTCGCCTTACAAGAAACACACTCTGCTTTTGAGAAAAGAGCACTCTTCTACTCTACTGTGTTTCCTTTGTGGTCCTAACAGTGAGCTTGCTCAGAACAAAAGAACTGTGCTTCCTACACACACGGACCATATGTAGTTCAACTCTGCTTAGGAAACTGACAAGAACAGTAGCTCCTATTGAGTCCAATACACTGTACTTGCTGGGAACCGACGCGAGTGCTCTTTGCACTGTGTATGTAAATGGGAGCGCAATAGTGACTTTCCTTACCAGAAAACAACTCTAGCTCGTAGGACCAGAAACTGCATGGGATTCAACTCCATTTCTGACTGGGAAACAAACACTAGCTCGTCTTACAAGAAACACACTCTGCTTTTGAGAAAAGAGCACTCTTCTACTCTACGGTGTTTCCTATAGGGCAAGAACAGTGAGCTTGCTCAGAACAAAAGAACTGTGCTTCATACAAATACTGCCATATCTAGTTCAATTCTGCTTAGGAAACTGACAAGAACAGTAGCTCCTGTTCAGTCCAATACACTGTACATGCTGGGAACAGATGCCAGAGCTATTTGCCCTGTGTATGACAATGGGAGCGCAATAGTGACTCTTCTTACCAGAAAACAACTCTTGCTCGTAGGACAAGAATCTGCATGTGATTCAACTCCATTTAGGACTGGGAAACAAACGCTAGCTCGCCTAACAAGAAACACACTCTGCTTTTGAGAAAAGAGCACTCTTCTACTCTACTGTGTTTCCTATGGGGTCCGAACAGTGAGCTTGCTCAGAACAAAAGAACTGTGCTTCCTACACACACGGGCCATATCTAGTTCAACTCTGCATAGGAAACTGAGAAGAACGGTAGCTCCTCTTCAGTCCAATACACTGTACTAGCTGGGAACAGACGCGAGTGCTATTTGCCCTGTGTATGGCAATAGGAGCACAATAGTGACTCTTCTTATGAGAAAACAACTCTTACTCATAGGACAAGAAACTGCATGGGATTCAACTCCATTTCTGACTGGGAAAAAAACACTAGCTCGCCTTACAAGAAACACACTCTGCTTTTGAGAAAAGAGCACTCTTCTACTCTACTGTGTTTCCTATGGGGTCCGAACATTGAGCTTGCTCAGAACAAAAGAACTGTGCTTCCTACACACACGGGCCATATCTAGTTCAACTCTGCTTAGGAAACTGACAAGAACAGTAGCTCCTCTTCAGTCCAATACACTGTACTTGCTGGGAACAGACGCGAGTGCTATTGGCACTGTGTATGGCAATGGGAGCGCAATAGTGACTTTCCTTACCAGAAAACAACTCTTGTTCGTAGGACCAGAAACTGCATGTGATTCAGCTCCATTTAGGACTGGGAAACAAATGCTAGCTCGCCTTACAAGAAACACACTCTGCTTTTGAGAAAAGAGCATTCTTCTACTCTACTGTGTTTCCTTTGGGGTCCGAACAGTGAGCATGCTCAGAACAAAAGAACTGTGCTTCCTACACACACGGACCATATGTAGTTCAACTCTGCTTAGGAAACTGACAAGAACAGTAGCTCCTATTGAGTCCAATACACTGTACTTGCTGGGAACAGACGCGAGTGCTCTTTGCACTGTGTATGTAAATGGGAGCGAAATAGTGACTTTCCTTACCAGAAAACACCTCTTGCTCGTAGGACCAGAAACTGCATGGGAATCAACTCCATTTCTGACTGGGAAGCAAACAGTAGCTCGCCTTACAAGAAACACACTCTGCTTTTGAGAAAAGAGCACTCTTCTACTCTACTGTGTTTCCTATGGAGTTCGAACAGTGTGCTTGCTCAGAACAAAAGAACTGTGCTTCCTACACACACGGGCCATATCTAGTTCAAATCTGCTTAGGAAACTGACAAGAACAGTAGCTCCGCTTCAGTCCAATACACTGTACTTGTTGGGAACAGATGCGAGTGCTATTTGCACTGTGTATGGCAATGGGAGCGCAATAGTGACTTTATTACCAGAAAACAACTCTTGCTCGTAGGACCAAAAACTGCATGTGATTCAACTCCATTTAGGACTGGGAAACAAACGCTAGCTCGCCTTACAAGAAAAACACTCTGCTTTTGAGAAAAGAGCACTCTTCTACTGTACTGTGTTTCTTATAGGGCCAGAAGAGTGAGCTTGCTCAGAACAAAAGAACTGTGCTTCCTACAAATACGGCCATATCTAGTTCAATTCTGCTTAGGAAACTGAAAAGAACAGTAGCTCCTGTTCAGTCCAATACACTGTACATGCTGGGAACAGACGCCAGTGCTATTTGCCCTGTGAATGACAATGGGAGCGCAATAGTGACTCTTCTTACCAGAAAACAACTCTTTCTCATAGGACAAGAATCTGCATGTGATTCAACTCCATTTAGGACTGGGAAACAAACGCTAGCTCGCCTAACAAGAAACACACTCTGCTTTTGAGAAAAAAGCACTCTTCTACTCGACTGTGTATCCTATAAGGTCCGAACAGTGAGCTTGCTCAGAACAAAGGAACTGTGCTTCCTACACACACGGGCCATATCTAGTACAACTCTGCTTAGGAAACTGACAAGAACAGTAGCTCCGCTTCAGTCCATATACTGTACTTGCTGGGAACAGATGCGAGTGCTATTTACACTGTGTATGGCAATGGGAGCGCAACAGTGACTTTATTACCAGAAAACAACTCTTGCTCGTAGGACCAAAAACTGGATGTGATTCAACTCCATTTAGGACTGGGAAACAAACGCTAGCTCACATTACAAGAAACACACTCTGCTTTTGAGAAAAGAGCACTCTTCTGCTCTACTGTGTTTCATATGGGGTCCGAACAGTGAGCTTGCTCAGAACAAAAGAACTGTGCTTCCGACACACGGGCCATATCTAGTTCAACTCTGCTTAGGAAACTGACAAGAACAGTAGCTCCGCTTCAGTCCAATACACTGTACTTGCTGGGAACAGACGCGAGTGCTATTTGCACTGAGTATGGAAATGGGAGCTCAATAGTGACTTTCCTTACCAGAAAACAACTCTTGCTCGTAGGACCAAAAACTGCATGTGATTCAAATCCGTTTAGGACTGGGAAACAAATGCTAGCTCGCCTTACAAGAAACACACTCTGCTTTTGAGAAAAGAGCACTCTTCTACTCTACTGTGTTTCCTATAGGGCCAGAACACTGAGATTGCTCAGAACAAAAGAACTGTGCTTCATACAAATACTGCCATATCTAGTTCAATTCTGCTTAGGAAACTGAAAAGAACAGTAGCTCCTGTTCAGTGCAATACACTGTACATTCTGGGAACAGACACCAGTGCTATTTGCCCTGTTTATGACAATGGGAGCACAATAGTGACTCTTATTTCCAGAAAACAACTCTTGCTCGTAGGACAAGAAACTGCATGTGATTCAACTCCATTTAGGACTGGGAAACAAACGCTAGCTCGCGTAACAAGAAACACACTCTGCTTTTGAGAAAAGAGCACTCTTCTACTCGACTGTGTATCCTATGGGGTCTGAACAGTGAGCTTCCTCAAAACAAAAGAACTGGGCTTCCTACACACACGGGCCATATCTAGTTCAAATCTGCTTTCGAAACTGACAAGAACAGTATCTTCTCTTCAGTCCAATACACTGTACTTGCTGGGAACAGATGCGAGTGCTATTTACACTGTGTATGGCAATGGGAGTGCAACAGTGACTTTATTACCAGAAAACTCTTGCTCGTAGGACCAAAACCTGCATGTGATTCAACTCCATTTAGGACTGGGAAACAAACGCTAGCTCGCCTTACAAGAAACACACTCTGCTTTTGAGAAAAGAGCACTCTTCTACTCTACTGTGTTTCCTATGGGGTCTGAACATTGAGCTTGCTCAGAACAAAAGAACTGTGCTTCCTACACACAGGGGCCATATTTAGTTCAACTCTGCTTAGGAAACTGACAAGAACAGTAGCTCCTCTTCAGTCCAATACACTTTACTTGCTGGGAACAGACGCGAGTGCTATTTGCACTGTGTATGGCAATGGGAGCAGAATAGTGACTTTCCTTACCAGAAAACAACTCTTGCTCGTAGGACCAGAAACTGCATGTGATTCAACTCCATTTAGGACTAGGAAACAAATGACAGCTCGCCTTACAAGAAACACACTCTGCTTTTGAGAAAAGAGCACTCTTCTACTCTACTGTGTTTCCTTTGGGGTCCTAACAGTGAGCTTGCTCAGAACAAAAGAACTGTGCTTCCTACACACACGGAACATATGTAGTTCAACTCTGCTTAGGAAACTGACAAGAACAGTAGCTCCTATTGAGTCCAATACACTGTACTTGCTGGGAACAGACGCGAGTGCTCTTTGCACTGTGTATGTAAATGGGAGCGCAATAGTGACTTTCCTTACCAGAAAACAACTCTAGCTCGTTGGACCAGAAACTGCATGGGTTTCAACTCCATTTCTGACTGGGAAACAAACACTAGCTCGTCTTACAAGAAACACACTCTGCTTTTGAGAAAAGAGCACTCTTCTACTCTACGGTGTTTCCTATAGGGCAAGAACATTGAGCTTGCTCAGAACAAAAGAACTGTGCTTCATACAAATACTGCCATATCTAGTTCAATTCTGCTTAGGAAACTGACAAGAAGAGTAGCTCCTGTTCAGTCCAATACACTGTACATGCTGGGAACAGATGCCAGAGCTATTTGCCCTGTGTATGACAATGGGAGCGCAATAGTGACTCTTCTTACCAGAAAACAACTCTTGCTCGTAGGACAAGAATCTGCATGTGATTCAACTCCATTTAGGACTGGGAAACAAACGCTAGCTCGCGTAACAAGAAACACACTCTGCTTTTGAGAAAAGAGCACTCTTCTACTCTACTGTGTTTCCTATGGGGTCCGAACAGTGAGCTTGCTCAGAACAAAAGAACTGTGCTTCCTACACACACGGGCCATATCTAGTTCAACTCTGCATAGGAAACTGAGAAGAACGGTAGCTCCTCTTCAGTCCAATACACTGTACTAGCTGGGAACAGACGCGAGTGCTATTTGCCCTGTGTATGGCAATAGGAGCACAATAGTGACTCTTCTTATGAGAAAACAACTCTTACTCATAGGACAAGAAACTGCATGGGATTCAACTCCATTTCTGACTGGGAAAAAAACACTAGCTCGCCTTACAAGAAACACACTCTGCTTTTGAGAAAAGAGCACTCTTCTACTCTTCTGTGTTTCCTATGGGTTCCGAATAGTGAGCTTGCTCAGAACAAAAGAACTGTGCTTCCTACACACAGGGGCCATAACTAGTTCAACTCTGCTTCGGAAACTGACAAGAACAGTAGCTCCGCTTCAGTCCAATACACTGTACTTGCTGGGAACAGATGCGAGTGCTATTTACACTGTATATGGCAGTGGGAGCGCAACAGTGACTTTATTACCAGAAAACAACTCTTGCTCGTAGGACCAGAAACTGCATGGGAATCAACTCCATTTCTGACTGGGAAGCAAACACTAGCTCACCTTACAAGAAACACACTCTGCTTTTGAGAAAAGAGCACTCTTCTACTCTACTGTGTTTCCTATGGAGTTGGAACAGTGTGCTTGCTCAGAACAAAAGAACTGTGCTTCCTACACACACGGGCCATATCTAGTTCAAATCTGCTTAGGAAACTGACAAGAACAGTAGCTCCGCTTCAGTCCAATACACTGTACATGTTGGGAACAGATGCGAGTGCTATTTGCACTGTGTATGGCAATGGGAGCGAAATAGTGACTTTATTACCAGAAAACAACTCTTGCTGATAGGCCCAAAAACTGCATGTGATTCAACTCCATTTAGGACGGGAAACAAACGCTAGCTCGCCTTACAAGAAACACACTCTGCTTTTGAGAAAAGAGCACTCTTCTACTGTACTGTGTTTCTTATAGGGCCAGAAGAGTGAGCTTGCTCAGAACAAAAGAACTGTGCTTCCTACAAATACGGCCATATCTAGTTCAATTCTGCTTCGGAAACTGACAAGAACAGTAGCTCCGCTTCAGTCCAATACACTGTACATGCTGGGAACAGACGCCAGTGCTATTTGCCCTGTGAATGACAATGGGAGCGCAATAGTGACTCTTCTTACCAGAAAACAACTCTTTCTCATAGGACAAGAATCTGCATGTGATTCAACTCCATTTAGGACTGGGAAACAAACGCTAGCTCGCCTAACAAGAAACACACTCTGCTTTTGAGAAAAAAGCACTCTTCTACTCGACTGTGTATCCTATAAGGTCCGAACAGTGAGCTTGCTCAGAACAAAGGAACTGTGCTTCCTACACACACGGGCCATATCTAGTACAACTCTGCTTAGGAAACTGACAAGAACAGTAGCTCCGCTTCAGTCCATACACTGTACTTGCTGGGAACAGATGCGAGTGCTATTTACACTGTGTATGGCAATGGGAGCGCAACAGTGACTTTATTACGAGAAAACAACTCTTGCTCGTAGGACCAAAAACTGGATGTGATTCAACTCCATTTAGGACTGGGAAACAAACGCTAGCTCACATTACAAGAAACACACTCTGCTTTTGAGAAAAGAGCACTCTTATGCTCTACTGTGTTTCATATGGGGTCCGAACAGTGAGCTTGCTCAGAACAAAAGAACTGTGCTTCCTACACACATGGGCCATATCTAGTTCAACTCTGCTTAGGAAACTGACAAGAACAGTAGCTCCGCTTCAGTCCAATACACTGTACTTGCTGGGAACAGACGCGAGTGCTATTTGCACTGAGTATGGAAATGGGAGCTCAATAGTGACTTTCCTTACCAGAAAACAACTCTTGCTCGTAGGACCAAAAACTGCATGTGATTCAAATCCGTTTAGGACTGGGAAACAAATGCTAGCTCGCCTTACAAGAAACACACTCTGCTTTTGAGAAAAGAGCACTCTTCTACTCTACTGTGTTTCCTATAGGGCCAGAACACTGAGATTGCTCAGAACAAAAGAACTGTGCTTCATACAAATACTGCCATATCTAGTTCAATTCTGCTTAGGAAACTGAAAAGAACAGTAGCTCCTGTTCAGTGCAATACACTGTACATTCTGGGAACAGACGCGAGTGCTATTTGCCCTGTTTATGACAATGGGAGCACAATAGTGACTCTTATTACCAGAAAACAACTCTTGCTCGTAGGACAAGAAACTGCATGTGATTCAACTCCATTTAGGACTGGGAAACAAACGCTAGCTCGCGTAACAAGAAACACACTCTGATTTTGAGAAAAGAGCACTCTTCTACTCGACTGTGTATCCTATGGGGTCCGAACAGTGAGCTACCTCAAAACAAAAGAACTGGGCTTCCTACACACACGGGCCATATCTAGTTCAACTCTGCTTTCGAAACTGACAAGAACAGTATCTTCTCTTCAGTCCAATACACTGTACTTGCTGGGAACAGATGCGAGTGCTATTTACACTGTGTATGGCAATGGGAGTGCAACAGTGACTTTATTACCAGAAAACTCTTGCTCGTAGGACCAAAACCTGCATGTGATTCAACTCCATTTAGGACTGGGAAACAAACGCTAGCTCGCCTTACAAGAAACACACTCTGCTTTTGAGAATAGAGCACTCTTCTACTCTACTGTGTTTCCTATGGGGTCCGAACATTGAGCTTGCTCAGAAACAAAGAACTGTGCTTCCTACACACAGGGGCCATAACTAGTTCAACTCTGCTTCGGAAACTGACAAGATCAGTAGCTCCGCTTCAGTCCAATACACTGTACTTGCTGGGAACAGATGCGAGTGCTATTTACACTGTACATGGCAATGGGAGCGCAACAGTGACTTTATTACCAGAAAACAACTCTTGCTCGTAGGACCAAAAACTGCATGTGATTCAACTCCATTTAGGACTGGGAAACAAACGCTAGCTCACATTACAAGAAACACACTCTGCTTTTGAGAAAAGAGCACTCTTCTGCTCTACTGTGTTTCATATGGGGTCTGAACAGTGAGCTTGCTCAGAACAAAAGAACTGTGCTTCCTACACACATGGGCCATATCTAGTTCAACTCTCCTTAGGAAACTGACAAGAACAGTAGCTCCGCTTCAGTCCAATACACTGTACTTGCTGGGAACAGACGCGAGTGCTATTTGCACTGAGTATGGAAATGGGAGCTCAATAGTGACTTTCCTTACCAGAAAACAACTCTTGCTCGTAGGACCAAAAACTGCATGTGATTCAAATCCGTTTAGGACTGGGAAACAAATGCTAGCTCGCCTTACAAGAAACACACTCTGCTTTTGAGAAAAGAGCACTCTTCTACTCTACTGTGTTTCCTATAGGGCCAGAACACTGAGATTGCTCAGAACAAAAGAACTGTGCTTCATACAAATACTGCCATATCTAGTTCAATTCTGCTTAGGAAACTGAAAAGAACAGTAGCTCCTGTTCAGTGCAATACACTGTACATTCTGGGAACAGACGCGAGTGCTATTTGCCCTGTTTATGACAATGGGAGCACAATAGTGACTCTTATTACCAGAAAACAACTCTTGCTCGTAGGACAAGAAACTGCATGTGATTCAACTCCATTTAGGACTGGGAAACAAACGCTAGCTCGCGTAACAAGAAACACACTCTGCTTTTGAGAAAAGAGCACTCTTCTACTCGACTGTGTATCCTATGGGGTCTGAACAGTGAGCTTCCTCAAAACAAAAGAACTGGGCTTCCTACACACACGGGCCATATCTAGTTCAACTCTGCTTTCGAAACTGACAAGAACAGTATCTTCTCTTCAGTCCAATACACTGTACTTGCTGGGAACAGATGCGAGTGCTATTTACACTGTGTATGGCAATGGGAGTGCAACAGTGACTTTATTACCAGAAAACTCTTGCTCGTAGGACCAAAACCTGCATGTGATTCAACTCCATTTAGGACTGGGAAACAAACGCTAGCTCGCGTAACAAGAAACACACTCTGCTTTTGAGAAAAGAGCACTCTTCTACTCTACTGTGTTTCCTATGGGGTCCGAACAGTGAGCTTGCTCAGAACAAAAGAATTGTGCTTCCTACACACACGGGCCATATCTAGTTCAACTCTGCATAGGAAACTGAGAAGAACGGTAGCTCCTCTTCAGTCCAATACACTGTACTAGCTGGGAACAGACGCGAGTGCTATTTGCCCTGTGTATGGCAATAGGAGCACAATAGTGACTCTTCTTATGAGAAAACAACTCTTACTCATGGGACAAGAAACTGCATGGGATTCAACTCCATTTCTGACAGGGAAAAAAACACTAGCTCGCCTTACAAGAAACACACTCTGCTTTTGAGAAAAGAGCACTCTTCTACTCTACTGTGTTTCCTATGGGTTCCGAATAGTGAGCTTGCTCAGAAACAAAGAACTGTGCTTCCTACACACAGGGGCCATAACTAGTTCAACTCTGCTTCGGAAACTGACAAGATCAGTAGCTCCGCTTCAGTCCAATACACTGTACTTGCTGGGAACAGATGCGAGTGCTATTTGCACTGTGTATGGCAATGGGAGCGCAATAGTGACTTTCCTTACCAGAAAACAACTCTTGCTCGTAGAACCAGAAACTGCATGTGATTCAACTCCATTTAGGACTGGGAAACAAATGCTAGCTCGCCTTACATGAAACATACTCTGCATTTGAGAAAAGAGCACTAGTCTACTATACTGTGTTTCCTATGGAGTCCGAACAGTGAGCTTGCTCAGAACAAAAGAACTGTGCTTCCTACACACGCGGGCCATATCTAGTTCAACTCTGCTTAGGAAACTGACAAGAACAGTAGCTCCTCTTCAGTCCAATACACTGTACTTGCGGGGAAGAGACGCGAGTGCTATTTGCACTGTTTATGGCAATTGGAGCACAATAGTGACTCGCCTTACCAGAAAACAACTCTTGCTCGTAGGACAAAAAACTGCATGTGACTCAACTCCATTTAGGACTGGGAAACAAACGCTAGCTCGACTTACAAGAAACACACTCTGCTTTTGAGAAAAGAGCACTCTTCTACTCTACTGTGTTTCTTATGGGGTCCGAACATTGAGCTTGCTCAGAACAAAGAACTGCTCTTCCTACACACACGGCCATATCTAGTTCAATTCTGCTTAGGAACATGACAAGAACAGTAGATCCTCTTCAGTCCAATACACTGTAATTCCTGGGAACAGACGCCAGTGCTATTTGTCCTGTGTATGGCAATGCCAGCGCAATAGTGACTCTTTTTACCATAAAACAACTCTTGCTCATAGGACCAGAAACTGCATGTGATACCACTCCATTTAGGACTGGGAAACAAACACTAGCTCGCCTTAGAAGAAACACACTCTGCTTTAGAGAAAAGAGCACTCTTCTACTCTACTCTGTTTCCTATAGGGCCAGAACAGTGAGCTTGCTCCAAACAAAAGAACTGTGCTTCCTACACACGGACCATATGTAGTTCAACTCTGCTTAGGAAACTGACAAGAACAGTAGCTCCTATTCAGTCCGATACACTATACTTGCTGAGAACAGACGCGAGTGCTATTTGCACTGTGTATGGCAATGGAGCGCAATAGTGACTTTCCTTACCAGAAAACAACTCTTGCTCGTAGGACCAGAAACTGCATGTGATTCAACTCCATTTAGGACTGGGAAACAAATGCTAGCTCGCCTTACATGAAACACACTCTGCTTTTGAAAAAAGAGCACTCTTCTACTCTACTGTGTTTCCTATGGGGTCCGAACACTGAGCTTGCTCAGAACAAAAGAACTGTGCTTCCTACACACACGGGCCATATCTATTTCAACTCTGCTTAGGAAACTGACAAGAACAGTAGCTCCTCTTCAGCCCAATACACTGTACTTGCGGGAAACAGACGCGAGTGCTTTTTGCACTGTGTATGGCAATTGGAGCACAATAGTGACTCGTCTTACCAGAAAACAACTCTTGCTCATAGGACAAAAAACTGCATGTGACTCAACTGCATTTAGGACTGGGAAACAAACGCTAGCTCGCCTTCCAAGAAACACACTCTGCTTTTGAGAAAAGAGCACTCTTCTACTCTACTGTGTTTCCTATAGGGCCAGAACAGTGAGCTTGCTCAGAACAAAAGAACTGTGCTTCCTACACACGGGCCATATCTAGTTCAACTCTACTTAGGAACCTCACAAGAACAGAAGACCTCTTCAGTCCAATACACTGTACATGCTGGGAGAGACGCGAGTGCTATTTGCCCTGTGTATGACAATGGGAGCATAATAGTGACTCTTCTTACCAGAAAACAACTCTTGCTCTTAGGACCAGAAACTGCATGTGATTCAACTCCATTTCTGACTGGGAAACAAACACTAGCTCGCCTTAAAAGAAACACACTCTGATTTACAGAAAAAAGCACTTTTCTACTCTACTGTGTTTCCTAAGAGGTCCGAACAGTGAATTTGCTCAGAACAAAAGGATTGTGCTTCCTACACACACGGCCATATCTAGTTCAATTCTGCTTAGGAACCTGACAAGAACAGTAGATCCTCTTCAGTCCAATACACTGTACTTGCTGGGAAAAGACTCCAGTGCTATTTGTCCTGTGTATGGCAATGGCAGCGCAATATTGACTCTTCTTACCTGAAAACAACTCTTGCTCCTAGGACCAGAAACTACATGGGATTCAACTCCATTAAGGACTGGGAAACAAACGCTTGCTCGCCTTACAAGAAACACACTCTGCTTTAGAGAAAAGAGCACTCTTCTACTCTACTGTGTTTCCTGTAGAGCCAGAACAGTGAGCTTGCTCAGAACAAAAGAACTGTGCTTCCTACACACGGGCCATATCTAGTTCAACTCTGCTTAGGAAACTGACAAGAACAGTAGCTCCATTTCAGTCCAATACACTGTACTTGCTGGGAACAGACGCGAGTGCTATTTGCACTGTGTATGGCAATGGGAGCTCAATAGTGACTTTCCTTACCAGAAAACAACTCTTGCTCGTAGGACCAGAAACTGCATGTGATTCAACTCCATATAGGACTGGGAAACAAACGCTAGCTCGCCTTACAAGAAACACACTCTGCTTTTGAGAAAAGAGCACTCTTCTAATCTACTGTGTTTCCTATAGGGCCAGAACAGTGAGCTTGCTCAGAACAAAAGAATTGTGCTTCCTACACACACGGCCATATCTAGTTCAACTCTGCTTAGGAACCTCACAAGAATAGTAGAACTCTTCAGTCCAATACACTGTACATGCTGGGAACAGATGCGAGTGCTATTTGCCCTGTGTATGACAATGGAAGCATAATAGTGACTCTTCTTACCAGAAAACAATTCTTGCTCTTAGGACCAGAAACTGCATGTGATTCAACTCCATTTAGGACTGGGAAACAAACACTAGCTCGCCTTACAAGAAACACACTCTGATTTAGAGAAAAAAACACTCTTCTACTCTACTGTGTTTCCTAAGAGGTCCAAACAGTGAACTTTCTCAGAACAAAAGAACTGTGCTTCCTACACACACGGCCATATCTAGTTCAATTCTGCTTAGGAACCTGACAAGAACAGTAGATCCTGTTCAGTCCAATACACTGTACTTGCTGGGAAAAGACTCCAGTGTTATTTGTCCTGTGTATGGCAATGGCAGCGCAATATTGACTCTTCTTACCAGAAAACAACTCTTGCTCATAGGACCAGAAACTGCATGGGATTCAACTCCATTTAGGACTAGGAAAGAAACGCTAGCTTGCCTTACAAGAAACACACTCTGCTTTAGAGAAAAGAGCACTCTTCTAATCTACTGTGTTTTCTATAGGGCCAGAATAGTGAGCTTGCTCAGAAAAAAAGAATTGTGCTTCCTAGACACGGGCCATATCTAGTACAACTCTGCTTAGGAAACTGACAAGAACAGTAGCTCCTCTTCAGTCAGATACACTGTACTTGCTGGGAGGAGACGCGAGTGCTATTTGCACTGTGTATGGCAATGGGAGCGCAATAGTGACTTTCCTTACCAGAAAACAACTCTTGCTCGTAAGACCAGAAACTGCATGTGATTCAACTCCATTTAGGACTGGGAAACAAATGCTACCTCGCCTTACATGAAACACACTCTGCTTTTGAGAAAAGAACACTCTTCTACTCTACTGTGTTTCCTATGGGGTCCGAACAGTGAGCTTGCTCAGAACAAAAGAACTGTGGTTCCTACACACACGGGCCATATCTAGTTCAACTCTGCTTAGGAACCTGACAAGAACAGTAGCTCCTCTTCAGTCCGATACACTGTACTTGCTGGGAACAGACGCGAGAGCTATTTGCACTGTGTATGGCAATGAGAGCGCAATAGTGACTTTCCTTACCAGAAAACAACTCTTGCTCGTAGGACCACAAACTGCATGTGATTGAACGCCATTTAGGACTGGGAAACAAATGCTAGCTCGCCTAACAAGAAACACACTCTACTTTTGAGAAAAAAGCACTCTTCTACTCTGCTGTGTTAGCTATGGGGTGCGAACAGTGAGCTTGCTCAGAACAAAAGAACTGTGCTTCCTACACACACGGCCATATCTAGTTCAAGTCTGCTTAGGAACCTGACAAGAACAGTAGATCCTCTTCAGTCCAATACACTGTACTTGCTGCGAACAGACGCCAGTGCTATTTGTCCTGTGTATGGCAATGGCAGCGCAATAGTGACTCTTCTTACCAGAAAACAACTCTGCTCGTAGGACCAGAAACTGCATGTGATTCCACTCCATTTAGGACTGGGAAACAAATGCTAGCTCGCCTTCTAAGAAACACACTCTGCTTTTGACAAAAGAGCACTCTTCTACTCTACTGTGTTTCCTATAGGGCCAGAACAGTGAGCTTGCTCAGAACATAAGAACTGTGCTTCCTACACACACGGGCCATATCTAGTTCAACTCTGCTTAGAAACTGACAAGAACAGTAGACCTCTTTAGTCCAATACACTGTACTTGCTGCGAACAGGCGCGAGTGGTATTTGCACTGTGTATGGCAATGAGAGCGCAATAGTAACGTTCCTTACCAGAAAACAACTCTTGCTCGTAGGACCACAAACTGCATGTGATTCAACGCTATTTAGGACTGGGAAACAAATGCTAGCTCGCTTTACAAGAAACACACTCTGCTTTTGAGAAAAGAGCACTCTTCTACTCTACTGTGTTTCCTATGGTGTCCAAACAGTGAGCTTGCTCAGAACAAAAGAACTGTGCTTCCTACAAACACGGATCATATCTAGTTCAACTCAGCATAGGAAACTGACAAGAACAGTAGCAACTATTGAGTCCAATACACTGTACTTACTGGGAACAGACGCGAGTGCTATTTGCACTGTGTATGGCAATGGGAGCGCAATGTGACTTTCCTTACCAGAAAACAACTCTTGTTCGTAGAACCAGAAAATGCCTGTGATTCAACTCCATTTAGGACTAGGAAACAAACGCTAGCTCGCCTTACAAGAAACACACTCTACTTTACAGAAAAGAGCACTCTTCTACTCTACTGTTTTTCCTATAGGGCCTTAACAGTGAGCTTGCTCAGAACATAAGAACTGTGCTTCCTACACACACGGGCCATATCTGGTACAACTCTGCTTAGGAAACTGACAAGAACAGTAGCTCCTCTTCAGTCAGATACACTGTACTTGCTGGGAACAGACGCATGTGCTATTTGCAGTGTGTGTGGCAATGGGAGCTCAATAGTGACTTTTCTTACCAGAAAACAACTCTTGCTCGTAGGACCCGAAACTGCATGTGATACCACTCCATTTAGGACTGGGAAACAAATGCTAGCACGCCTTACAAGAAACACACTCTGCTTTTGAGAAAAGAGCACTCTTCTCCTCTACTGTGTTTCCTACAGGGTCCGAACAGTGTGCTTTCTCAGAACAAAAGAACTGTGCTTCCTACACACACGGGCCATATCTAGTTCAACTCTACTTAGGAATCTGACAAGAACAGTAGCTCCTCTTCAGTCTGATACACTGTACTTGCTGGGAACAGACACGAGAGCTATTTGCACTGTGCATGGCAATGGGAGCGCAATGTGACTTTCCTTACCAGAAAACAAGTCTTGCTCATAGGACCTGAAACTGCATGTGATTCAACTCCATTTAGGACTGGGAAACAAATGCTAGCTCGCCTTACATGAAACACACTTTGCTTTTGAGAAAAGAGCACTCTTCTACTCTATTGTGTTTCCTATTGGGTCCGAACAGTGAGCTTCCTCAGAACAAAAGAATTGTGCTTCCTACACATGGATCATATCTAGTTCAACTCTGCTTAGGAAAGTGACAAGAACAGTAGCACCTATTCAGTCTAATACACTGTACTTTCTGGGAACAGACGCGAGTGCTATTTGCACTGTGTATGGCAATGGGAGCGCAATAGTGACTTTTTTTTACCAGAAAACAACTCTTGCTCATAGGACCAGAAACTGCATGTGATTCATCTCCATTTAGGACTGGGAAACAAACGCTAGCTCGCCTTACAAGAAACACACTCTACTTTAGAGAAAAGAGCACTCTTCTACTCTACTGTGTTTCCTATAGGGCCAGAACAGTGAGCTTGCTCAGAACAAAGGCATTGTGCTTCCTACACACATGGTGATATCTAGTTCAATTCTGCTTAGGAACCTGACAAGAACAGTAGATCCTCTTCAGTCCAATACACTGTACTTGCTGGGAACAGACGCCAGTGCTATTTGTCCTGTGTATGGCAATGGCAGCGAAATAGTGACTCTTCTTACCATAAAACAACTCTTGCTCGTAGGACTAGAAACTGCATGTGACTCAACTCCATTTAGGACTGGGAAACAAACGCTTTCTCGCCTTACAAGAAACACACTCTGCTTTTGAGAAAAGAGCACTTTTCTACTCTACTGTGTTTCCTATAGGGCCAGAACAGTGAGCTTGCTCAGAACATAAGAACTGTGCTTCCTACACACGCGGGCCATATCTATTTCAACTCTGCTTAGGAAACTGACAAGAACAGTAGCTCCTCTTCAGTCCGATACACTGTACTTGCTGGGAATATACATGAGTGCTATTTGCACTGTGTATGGCAATGGGAGCGCAATAGTGACTTTTTTTACCAGAAAACAACTCTTGCTCATAGGACCAGAAACTGCATGTGATTCATCTCCATTTAGGACTGGGAAACAAATGCTAGCTCGCCTTACAAGAAACACACTCTGCTTTTGAGAAAAGAGCACTCTTCTACTCTACTGTGTTTCCTATAGGG
>NW_026736046.1:0-86991 GCF_949786415.1 Peromyscus eremicus
GCAAGGCGAGCTAGCGTTTGTTTCCCAGTCCTAAACGGAGTTGAATCCCATGCAGTTTCTGGTCCTACGAGCAAGAGTTGTTTTCTGCTAAGAAGAGTCACTATTGTGCTCCCATTGCCATACACAGTGCAAATAGCACTCGCGTCTGTTCCCAGCAAGTACAGTGTATTGGACTGAAGAGAAGCTACTGTTCTGGTCAGTTTCCTAAGCAGAGTTGAACTAGATATGCCCCGTGTGTGTAGGAAGCACAGTTCTTTGGTTCTGAGCAAGCTCACTGTTCTGGCCCTATAGGAAACACAGGAGAGTAGAAGAGTGCTGTTTTCTCAAAAGCAGAGTGTGTTTCTTGCAAGGCGAGCTAGCGTTTGTTTCCCAGTCCTAAACGGAGTTGAATCCCATGCAGTTTCTGGTCCTACGAGCAAGAGTTGTTTTCTGCTAAGAAGAGTCACTATTGTGCTGCCATTGCCATACACAGTGCAAATAGCACTCGCGTCTGTTCCCAGCAAGTACAGTGTATTGGACTGAAGAGAAGCTACTGTTCTGGTCAGTTTCCTAAGCAGAGTTGAGCTAGATATGCCCCGTGTGTGTAGGAAGCACAGTTCTTTGGTTCTGAGCAAGCTCACTGTTCTGGCCCTATAGGAAACACAGGAGAGTAGAAGAGTGCTGTTTTCTCAAAAGCAGAGTGTGTTTCTTGCAAGGCGAGCTAGCGTTTGTTTCCCAGTCCTAAACGGAGTAGAATCCCATGCAGTTTCTGGTCCTACGAGCAAGAGTTGTTTTCTGCTAAGAAGAGTCACTATTGTGCTCCCATTGCCATACACAGTGCAAATAGCACTCGCGTCTGTTCCCAGCAAGTACAGTGTATTGGACTGAAGAGAAGCTACTGTTCTGGTCAGTTTCCTAAGCAGAGTTGAACTAGATATGCCCCGTGTGTGTAGGAAGCACAGTTCTTTTGTTCTGAGCAAGCTCACTGTTCTGCCTATAGGAAACACAGGAGAGTAGAAGAGTGCTGTTTTCTCAAAAGCAGAGTGTGTTTCTTGCAAGGCGAGCTAGCGTTTGTTTCCCAGTCCCTAAACGGAGTTGAATCCCATGCAGTTTCTGGTCCTACGAGCAAGAGTTGTTTTCTGCTAAGAAGAGTCACTATTGCGCTCCCATTGCCATACACAGTGCAAATAGCACTCGCGTCTGTTCCCAGCAAGTACAGTGTATTGGACTGAGAGAAGCTACTGTTCTGGTCAGTTTCCTAAGCAGAGTTGAACTAGATATGCCCCGTGTGTGTAGGGAAGCACAGTTCTTTGGTTCTGAGCAAGCTCACTGTTCTGGCCCTATAGGAAACACAGGAGAGTAGAAGAGTGCTGTTTTCTCAAAAGCAGAGTGTGTTTCTTGCAAGGCGAGCTAGCGTTTGTTTCCCAGTCCTAAACGGAGTTGAATCCCATGCAGTTTCTGGTCCTACGAGCAAGAGTTGTTTTCTGCTAAGAAGAGTCACTATTGCGCTCCCATTGCCATACACAGTGCAAATAGCACTCGCGTCTGTTCCCAGCAAGTACAGTGTATTGGACTGAAGAGAAGCTACTGTTCTTGTGAGTTTCCTAAGCAGAGTTGAACTAGATATGCCCGTGTGTGTAGGAAGCACAGTTCTTTTGTTCTGAGCAAGCTCACTGTTCTGGCCCTATAGGAAACACAGGAGAGTAGAAGAGTGCTGTTTTCTCAAAAGCAGAGTGTGTTTCTTGCAAGGCGAGCTAGCGTTTGTTTCCCAGTCCTAAACGGAGTTGAATCCCATGCAGTTTCTGGTCCTACGAGCAAGAGTTGTTTTCTGCTAAGAAGAGTCACTATTGCGCTCCCATTGCCATACACAGTGCAAATAGCACTCGCGTCTGTTCCCAGCAAGTACAGTGTATTGGACTGTAAGAGAAGCTACTGTTCTGGTCAGTTTCCTAAGCAGAGTTGGAACTAGATATGCCCCGTGTGTGTAGGAAGCACAGTTCTTTTGTTCTGAGCAAGCTGACTGTCTGGCCCTATAGGAAACACAGGAGAGTAGAAGAGTGCTGTTTTCTCAAAAGCAGAGTGTGTTTCTTGCAAGGCAAGCTAGCGTTTGTTTCCCCAGTCCTAAACGGAGTTGAATCCCATGCAGTTTCTGATCCTACGAGCAAGAGTTGTTTTCTGCTAAGAAGAGTCACTATTGCGCTCCCATTGCCATACACAGTGCAAGTAGCACTCGCGTCTGTTCCCAGCAAGTACAGTGTATTGGACTGAAGAGAAGCTATTGTTCTGGTCAGTTTCCTAAGCAGAGTTGAACTAGATATGCCCCGTGTGTAGGAAGCACAGTTTTTTTGTTCTGAGCAAGATCACTGTTCAGGCCCTATAGGAAACACAGGAGAGTAGAAGAGTGCTGTTTTCTCAAAAGCAGATTGTGTTTCTTGCAAGGCGAGCTAGCGTTTGTTTCCCAGTCCTAAACGGAGTTGAATCCCATGCAGATTCTGGTCCTACGAGCAAGAGTTGTTTTCTGCTAAGAAGAGTCACTATTGCGCTCCCATTGCCATACACAGTGCAAATAGCACTCGCGTCTGTTCCCAGCAAGTACAGTGTATTGGACTGAAGAGAAGCTACTGTTCTTGTCAGTTTCCTAAGCAGAGTTGAACTAGATATGCCCCGTGTGTGTAGGAAGCACAGTTCTTTTGTTCTGAGCAAGCTCACTGTTCTGGCCCTATAGGAAACACAGGAGAGTAGAAGAGTGCTGTTTTCTCAAAAGCAGAGTGTGTTTCTTGCAAGGCGAGCTAGCGTTTGTTTCCCAGTCCTAAACGGAGTTGAATCCCATGCAGTTTCTGGTCCTACGAGCAAGAGTTGTTTTCTGCTAAGAAGAGTCACTATTGCGCTCCCATTGCCATACACAGTGCAAATAGCACTCGCGTCTGTTCCCAGCAAGTACAGTGTATTGGACTGAAGAGAAGCTACTGTTCTGGTCAGTTTCCTAAGCAGAGTTGAACTAGATATGCCCCGTGTGTGTAGGAAGCACAGTTCTTTTGTTCTGAGCAAGCTGACTGTTCTGGCCCTATAGGAAACACAGGAGAGTAGAAGAGTGCTGTTTTCTCAAAAGCAGAGTGTGTTTCTTGCAAGGCAAGCTAGCGTTTGTTTCCCAGTCCTAAACGGAGTTGAATCCCATGCAGTTTCTGATCCTACGAGCAAGAGTTGTTTTCTGCTAAGAAGAGTCACTATTGCGCTCCCATTGCCATACACAGTGCAAGTAGCACTCGCGTCTGTTCCCAGCAAGTACAGTGTATTGGACTGAAGAGAAGCTATTGTTCTGGTCAGTTTCCTAAGCAGAGTTGAACTAGATATGCCCCGTGTGTAGGAAGCACAGTTTTTTTGTTCTGAGCAAGATCACTGTTCAGGCCCTATAGGAAACACAGGAGAGTAGAAGAGTGCTGTTTTCTCAAAAGCAGATTGTGTTTCTTGCAAGGCGAGCTAGCGTTTGTTTCCCAGTCCTAAACGGAGTTGAATCCCATGCAGATTCTGGTCCTACGAGCAAGAGTTGTTTTCTGCTAAGAAGAGTCACTATTGCGCTCCCATTGCCATACACAGTGCAAATAGCACTCGCGTCTGTTCCCAGCAAGTACAGTGTATTGGACTGAAGAGAAGCTACTGTTCTTGTCAGTTTCCTAAGCAGAGTTGAACTAGATATGCCCCGTGTGTGTAGGAAGCACAGTTCTTTTGTTCTGAGCAAGCTCACTGTTCTGGCCCTATAGGAAACACAGGAGAGTAGAAGAGTGCTGTTTTCTCAAAAGCAGAGTGTGTTTCTTGCAAGGCGAGCTAGCGTTTGTTTCCCAGTCCTAAACGGAGTTGAATCCCATGCAGTTTGTGGTCCTACGAGCAAGAGTTGTTTTCTGCTAAGAAGAGTCACTATTGCGCTCCCATTGCCATACACAGTGCAAATAGCACTCGCGTCTGTTCCCAGCAAGTACAGTGTATTGGACTGAAGAGAAGCTACTGTTCTGGTCAGTTTCCTAAGCAGAGTTGAACTAGATATGCCCCGTGTGTGTAGGAAGCACAGTTCTTTTGTTCTGAGCAAGCTCACTGTTCTGGCCCTATAGGAAACACAGGAGAGTAGAAGAGTGCTGTTTTCTCAAAAGCAGAGTGTGTTTCTTGCAAGGCGAGCTAGCGTTTGTTTCCCAGTCCTAAATGGAGTTGAATCCCATGCAGTTTCTGGTCCTACGAGCAAGAGTTGTTTTCTGCTAAGAAGAGTCACTATTGCGCTCCCATTGCCATACACAGTGCAAATAGCACTCGCGTCTGTTCCCAGCAAGTACAGTGTATTGGACTGAAGAGAAGCTACTGTTCTGGTCAGTTTCCTAAGCAGAGTTGAACTAGATATGCCCCGTGTGTGTAGAAAGCACAGTTCTTTTGTTCTGAGCAAGCTCAATGTTCTGGCCCTATAGGAAACACAGGAGAGTAGAAGAGTGCTGTTTTCTCAAAAGCAGAGTGTGTTTCTTGCAAGGCGAGCTAGCGTTTGTTTCCCAGTCCTAAACGGAGTTGAATCCCATGCAGTTTCTGGTCCTACGAGCAAGAGTTGTTTTCTGCTAAGAAGAGTCACTATTGCGCTCCCATTGCCATACACAGTGCAAATAGCACTCGCGTCTGTTCCCAGCAAGTACAGTGTATTGGACTGAAGAGAAGCTACTGTTCTGGTCAGTTTCCTAAGCAGAGTTGAACTAGATATGCCCCGTGTGTGTAGGAAGCACAGTTCTTTTGTTCTGAGCAAGCTCACTGTTCTGGCCCTATAGGAAACACAGGAGAGTAGAAGAGTGTTGTTTTCTCAAAAGCAGAGTGTGTTTCTTGCAAGGCGAGCTAGCGTTTGTTTCCCAGTCCTAAACGGAGTTGAATCCCATGCAGATTCTGGTCCTACTAGCAAGAGTTGTTTTCTGCTAAGAAGAGTCACTATTGCGCTCCCATTGCCATACACAGTGCAAATAGCACTCGCGTCTGTTCCCAGCAAGTACAGTGTATTGGACTGAAGAGAAGCTACTGTTCTGGTCAGTTTCCTAAGCAGAGTTGAACTAGATATGCCCCGTGTGTGTAGGAAGCACAGTTCTTTTGTTCTGAGCAAGCTCACTGTTCTGGCCCTATAGGAAACACAGGAGAGTAGAAGAGTGCTGTTTTCTCAAAAGCAGAGTGTGTTTCTTGCAAGGCGAGCTAGCGTTTGTTTCCCAGTCCTAAGCGGAGTAGAATCCCATGCAGTTTCTGGTCCTATGAGCAAGAGTTGTTTTCTGCTAAGAAGAGTCACTATTGCGCTCCCATTGCCATACACAGTGCAAATAGCACTCGCGTCTGTTCCCAGTAAGTACAGTGTATTGGACTGAAGAGAAGCTACTGTTCTTGTCAGTTTCCTAAGCAGAGTTGAACTAGATATGCCCCGTGTGTGTAGGAAGCACAGTTCTTTTGTTCTGAGCAAGCTCACTGTTCTGGCCCTATAGGAAACACAGGAGAGTAGAAGAGTGCTGTTTTCTCAAAAGCAGAGTGTGTTTCTTGCAAGGCGAGCTAGCGTTTGTTTCCCAGTCCTAAACGGAGTTGAATCCCATGCAGTTTCTGATACTACGAGCAAGAGTTGTTTTCTGCTAAGAAGAGTCACTATTGCGCTCCCATTGCCATACACAGTGCAAATAGCACTCGCGTCTGTTCCCAGCAAGTACAGTGTATTGGACTGAAGAGAAGCTACTGTTCTTGTGAGTTTCCTAAGCAGAGTTGAACTAGATATGCCCCGTGTGTGTAGGAAGCACAGTTCTTTTGTTCTGAGCAAGCTCACTGTTCTGGCCCTACAGGAAACACAGGAGAGTAGAAGAGTGCTGTTTTCTCAAAAGCAGAGTGTGTTTCTTGCAAGGCGAGCTAGCGTTTGTTTCCCAGTCCTAAACGGAGTTGAATCCCATGCAGATTCTGGTCCTACGAGCAAGAGTTGTTTTCTGCTAAGAAGAGTCACTATTGCGCTCCCATTGCCATACACAGTGCAAATAGCACTCGCGTCTGTTCCCAGCAAGTACAGTGTATTGGACTGAAGAGAAGCTACTGTTCTGGTCAGTTTCCTAAGCAGAGTTGAACTAGATAGGCCCCGTGTGTGTAGGAAGCACAGTTCTTTTGTTCTGAGCAAGCTCACTGTTCTGGCCCTATAGGAAACACAGGAGAGTAGAAGAGTGCTGTTTTCTCAAAAGCAGAGTGTGTTTCTTGCAAGGCGAGCTAGCGTTTGTTTCCCAGTCCTAAACGGAGTTGAATCCCATGCAGTTTCTGGTCCTACGAGCAAGAGTTGTTTTCTGCTAAGAAGAGTCACTATTGCGCTCCCATTGCCATACACAGTGCAAATAGCACTCGCGTCTGTTCCCAGCAAGTACAGTGTATTGGACTGAAGAGAAGCTACTGTTCTGGTCAGTTTCCTAAGCAGAGTTGAACTAGATATGCCCCGTGTGTGTAGGAAGCACAGTTCTTTTGTTCTGAGCAAGCTCACTGTTCTGGCCCTATAGGAAACACAGGAGAGTAGAAGAGTGCTGTTTTCTCAAAAGCAGAGTGTGTTTCTTGCAAGGCGAGCTAGCGTTTGTTTCCCAGTCCTAAACGGAGTTGAATCCCATGCAGTTTCTGGTCCTACGAGCAAGAGTTGTTTTCTCGAAAGAAGAGTCACTATTGCGCTCCCATTGCCATACACAGTGCAAATAGCACTCGCGTCTGTTCCCAGCAAGTACAGTGTATTGGACTGAAGAGAAGCTACTGTTCTTGTGAGTTTCCTAAGCAGAGTTGAACTAGATATGCCCCGTGTGTGTAGGAAGCACAGTTCTTTTGTTCTGAGCAAGCTCACTGTTCTGGCCCTACAGGAAACACAGGAGAGTAGAAGAGTGCTGTTTTCTCAAAAGCAGAGTGTGTTTCTTGCAAGGCGAGCTAGCGTTTGTTTCCCAGTCCTAAACGGAGTTGAATCCCATGCAGATTCTGGTCCTACGAGCAAGAGTTGTTTTCTGCTAAGAAGAGTCACTATTGCGCTCCCATTGCCATACACAGTGCAAATAGCACTCGCGTCTGTTCCCAGCAAGTACAGTGTTTTGGACTGAAGAGAAGCTACTGTTCTGGTCAGTTTCCTAAGCAGAGTTGAACTAGATATGCCCCGTGTGTGTAGGAAGCACAGTTCTTTGGTTCTGAGCAAGCTCACTGTTCTGGCCCTATAGGAAACACAGGAGAGTAGAAGAGTGCTGTTTTCTCAAAAGCAGAGTGTGTTTCTTGCAAGGCGAGCTAGCGTTTGTTTCCCAGTCCTAAACGGAGTTGAATCCCATGCAGTTTCTGGTCCTACGAGCAAGAGTTGTTTTCTGCTAAGAAGAGTCACTATTGCGCTCCCATTGCCATACACAGTGCAAATAGCACTCGCGTCTGTTCCCAGCAAGTACAGTGTATTGGACTGAAGAGAAGCTACTGTTCTGGTCAGTTTCCTAAGCAGAGTTGAACTAGATATGCCCCGTGTGTGTAGGAAGCACAGTTCTTTTGTTCTGAGCAAGCTCACTGTTCTGGCCCTATAGGAAACACAGGAGAGTAGAAGAGTGCTGTTTTCTCAAAAGCAGAGTGTGTTTCTTGCAAGGCGAGCTAGCGTTTGTTTCCCAGTCCTAAACGGAGTTGAATCCCATGCAGATTCTGGTCCTACGAGCAAGAGTTGTTTTCTGCTAAGAAGAGTCACTATTGCGCTCCCATTGCCATACACAGTGCAAATAGCACTCGCGTCTGTTCCCAGCAAGTACAGTGTATTGGACTGAAGAGAAGCTACTGTTCTGGTCAGTTTCCTAAGCAGAGTTGAACTAGATATGCCCCGTGTGTGTAGGAAGCACAGTTCTTTTGTTCTGAGCAAGCTCACTGTTCTGGCCCTATAGGAAACACAGGAGAGTAGAAGAGTGCTGTTTTCTCAAAAGCAGAGTGTGTTTCTTGCAAGGCGAGCTAGCGTTTGTTTCCCAGTCCTAAACGGAGTAGAATCCCATGCAGTTTCTGGTCCTACGAACAAGAGTTGTTTTCTGCTAAGAAGAGTCACTATTGCGCTCCCATTGCCATACACAGTGCAAATAGCACTCGCGTCTGTTCCCAGCAAGTACAGTGTATTGGACTGAAGAGAAGCTACTGTTCTGGTCAGTTTCCTAAGCAGAGTTGAACTAGATATGCCCCGTGTGTGTAGGAAGCACAGTTCTTTGGTTCTGAGCAAGCTCACTGTTCTGGCCCTATAGGAAACACAGGAGAGTAGAAGAGTGCTGTTTTCTCAAAAGCAGAGTGTGTTTCTTGCAAGGCGAGCTAGCGTTTGTTTCCCAGTCCTAAACGGAGTTGAATCCCATGCAGTTTGTGGTCCTACGAGCAAGAGTTGTTTTCTGCTAAGAAGAGTCACTATTGCGCTCCCATTGCCATACACAGTGCAAATAGCACTCGCGTCTGTTCCCAGCAAGTACAGTGTATTGGACTGAAGAGAAGCTACTGTTCTGGTCAGTTTCCTAAGCAGAGTTGAACTAGATATGCCCAGTGTGTGTAGGAAGCACAGTTCTTTTGTTCTGAGCAAGCTCACTGTTCTGGCCCTATAGGAAACACAGGAGAGTAGAAGAGTGCTGTTTTCTCAAAAGCAGAGTGTGTTTCTTGCAAGGCGAGCTAGCGTTTGTTTCCCAGTCCTAAACGGAGTTGAATCCCATGCAGTTTCTGATCCTACGAGCAAGAGTTGTTTTCTGCTAAGAAGAGTCACTATTGCGCTCCCATTGCCATACACAGTGCAAATAGCACTCGCGTCTGTTCCCAGCAAGTACAGTGTATTGGACTGAAGAGAAGCTACTGTTCTTGTGAGTTTCCTAAGCAGAGTTGAACTAGATATGCCCCGTGTGTGTAGGAAGCACAGTTCTTTTGTTCTGAGCAAGCTCACTGTTCTGGCCCTACAGGAAACACAGGAGAGTAGAAGAGTGCTGTTTTCTCAAAAGCAGAGTGTGTTTCTTGCAAGGCGAGCTAGCGTTTGTTTCCCAGTCCTAAACGGAGTTGAATCCCATGCAGATTCTGGTCCTACGAGCAAGAGTTGTTTTCTGCTAAGAAGAGTCACTATTGCGCTCCCATTGCCATACACAGTGCAAATAGCACTCGCGTCTGTTCCCAGCAAGTACAGTGTATTGGACTGAAGAGAAGCTACTGTTCTGGTCAGTTTCCTAAGCAGAGTTGAACTAGATATGCCCCGTGTGTGTAGGAAGCACAGTTCTTTGGTTCTGAGCAAGCTCACTGTTCTGGCCCTATAGGAAACACAGGAGAGTAGAAGAGTGCTGTTTTCTCAAAAGCAGAGTGTGTTTCTTGCAAGGCGAGCTAGCGTTTGTTTCCCAGTCCTAAACGGAGTTGAATCCCATGCAGTTTCTGGTCCTACGAGCAAGAGTTGTTTTCTGCTAAGAAGAGTCACTATTGCGCTCCCATTGCCATACACAGTGCAAATAGCACTCGCGTCTGTTCCCAGCAAGTACAGTGTATTGGACTGAAGAGAAGCTACTGTTCTGGTCAGTTTCCTAAGCAGAGTTGAACTAGATATGCCCCGTGTGTGTAGGAAGCACAGTTCTTTTGTTCTGAGCAAGCTCACTGTTCTGGCCCTATAGGAAACACAGGAGAGTAGAAGAGTGCTGTTTTCTCAAAAGCAGAGTGTGTTTCTTGCAAGGCGAGCTAGCGTTTGTTTCCCAGTCCTAAACGGAGTTGAATCCCATGCAGTTTCTGGTCCTACGAGCAAGAGTTGTTTTCTGCTAAGAAGAGTCACTATTGCGCTCCCATTGCCATACACAGTGCAAATAGCACTCGCGTCTGTTCCCAGCAAGTACAGTGTATTGGACTGAAGAGAAGCTACTGTTCTGGTCAGTTTCCTAAGCAGAGTTGAACTAGATATGCCCCGTGTGTGTAGGAAGCACAGTTCTTTTGTTCTGAGCAAGCTCACTGTTCTGGCCCTATAGGAAACACAGGAGAGTAGAAGAGTGCTGTTTTCTCAAAAGCAGAGTGTGTTTCTTGCAAGGCGAGCTAGCGTTTGTTTCCCAGTCCTAAGCGGAGTAGAATCCCATGCAGTTTCTGGTCCTACAAGCAAGAGTTGTTTTCTGCTAAGAAGAGTCACTATTGCGCTCCCATTGCCATACACAGTGCAAATAGCACTCGCGTCTGTTCCCAGCAAGTACAGTGTATTGGACTGAAGAGAAGCTACTGTTCTGGTCAGTTTCCTAAGCAGAGTTGGACTAGATATGCCCCGTGTGTGTAGGAAGCACAGTTCTTTTGTTCTGAGCAAGCTCACTGTTCTGGCCCTATAGGAAACACAGGAGAGTAGAAGAGTGCTGTTTTCTCAAAAGCAGAGTGTGTTTCTTGCAAGGCGAGCTAGCGTTTGTTTCCCAGTCCTAAACGGAGTTGAATCCCATGCAGTTTCTGATCCTACGAGCAAGAGTTGTTTTCTGCTAAGAAGAGTCACTATTGCGCTCCCATTGCCATACACAGTGCAAATAGCACTCGCGTCTGTTCCCAGCAAGTACAGTGTATTGGACTGAAGAGAAGCTACTGTTCTTGTCAGTTTCCTAAGCAGAGTTGAACTAGATATGCCATGTTTGTGTAGGAAGCACAGTTCTTTTGTTCTGAGCAAGCTCAATGTTCTGGCCCTATAGGAAACACAGGAGAGTAGAAGAGTGCTGTTTTCTCAAAAGCAGAGTGTGTTTCCTACAAGGCGAGCTAGTGTTTGTTTCCCAGTCCTAAACGGAGTTGAATCCCATGCAGATTCTGGTCCTGCGAGCAAGAGTTGTTTTCTGCTAAGAAGAGTCACTATTGCGCTCCCATTGCCATACACAGTGCAAATAGCACTCGTGTCTGTTCCCAGCAAGTACAGTGTATTGGACTGAAGAGAAGCTACTGTTCTGGTCAGTTTCCTAAGCAGAGTTGAACTAGATATGCCCCGTGTGTGTAGGAAGCACAGTTCTTTTGTTCTGAGCAAGCTCAATGTTCTGGCCCTATAGGAAACACAGGAGAGTAGAAGAGTGCTCTTTTCTCAAAAGCAGAGTGTGTTTCTTGCAAGGCGAGCTAGCGTTTGTTTCCCAGTCTTAAACGGAGTAGAATCCCATGTAGTTTGTGGTCCTACGAGCAAGAGTTGTTTTCTGCTAAGAAGAGTCACTATTGCGCTCCCATTGCCATACACAGTACAAATAGCACTCGCGTCTGTTCCCAGCAAGTACAGTGTATTGGACTGAAGAGAAGCTACTGTTCTGGTCAGTTTCCTAAGCAGAGTTGAACTAGATATGCCCCGTGTGTGTAGGAAGCACAGTTCTTTTGTTCTGAGCAAGCTCACTGTTCTGGCCCTATAGGAAACACAGGAGAGTAGAAGAGTGCTGTTTTCTCAAAAGCAGAGTGTGTTTCTTGCAAGGCGAGCTAGTGTTTGTTTCCCAGTCCTAAACGGAGTTGAATCCCATGCAGTTTCTGGTCCTACGAGCAAGAGTTGTTTTCTGCTAAGAAGAGTCACTATTGCGCTCCCATTGCCATACACAGTGCAAATAGCACTCGCGTCTGTTCCCAGCAAGTACAGTGTATTGGACTGAAGAGAAGCTACTGTTCTGGTCAGTTTCCTAAGCAGAGTTGAACTAGATATGCCCCGTGTGTGTAGGAAGCACAGTTCTTTTGTTCTGAGCAAGCTCAATGTTCTGCCCTATAGGAAACACAGGAGAGTAGAAGAGTGCTGTTTTCTCAAAAGCAGAGTGTGTTTCTTGCAAGGCGAGCTAGCGTTTGTTTCCCAGTCCTAAACGGAGTTGAATCCCATGCAGTTTCTGGTCCTACGAGCAAGAGTTGTTTTCTGCTAAGAAGAGTCACTATTGCGCTCCCATTGCCATACACAGTGCAAATAGCACTCGCGTCTGTTCCCAGCAAGTACAGTGTATTGGACTGAAGAGAAGCTACTGTTCTTGTCAGTTTCCTA
The DNA here is from genome assembly GCF_949786415.1 of Peromyscus eremicus. NCBI lineage: Eukaryota > Metazoa > Chordata > Mammalia > Rodentia > Cricetidae > Peromyscus > Peromyscus eremicus. Next base: position 11,933 of record NW_026736046.1, read on the forward strand.
AGCAGAGTTGAACTAGATATGCCCCGTGTGTGTAGGAAGCACAGTTCTTTTGTTCTGAGCAAGCTCACTGTTCTGGCCCTATAGGAAACACAGGAGAGTAGAAGAGTGCTGTTTTCTCAAAAGCAGAGTGTGTTTCTTGCAAGGCGAGCTAGCGTTTGTTTCCCAGTCCTAAACGGAGTTGAATCCCATGCAGTTTCTGGTCCTACGAGCAAGAGTTGTTTTCTGCTAAGAAGAGTCACTATTGCGCTCCCATTGCCATACACAGTGCAAATAGCACTCGCGTCTGTTCCCAGCAAGTACAGTGTATTGGACTGAAGAGAAGCTACTGTTCTGGTCAGTTTCCTAAGCAGAGTTGAACTAGATATGCCCCGTGTGTGTAGGAAGCACAGTTCTTTTGTTCTGAGCAAGCTCACTGTTCTGGCCCTATAAGAAACACAGGAGAGTAGAAGAGTGCTGTTTTCTCAAAAGCAGAGTGTGTTTCTTGCAAGGCGAGCTAGCGTTTGTTTCCCAGTCCTAAACGGAGTTGAATCCCATGCAGTTTCTGGTCCTACGAGCAAGAGGTGTTTTCTGCTAAGAAGAGTCACTATTGCGCTCCCATTGGCATACACAGTGCAAATATCACTCACGTCTGTTCTCAGCAAGTACAGTGTATTGGACTGAAGAGAAGCTACTGTTCTTGTCAGTTTCCTAAGCAGAGTTGAACTAGATATGCCCCGTGTGTGTAGGAAGCACAGTTCTTTGGTTCTGAGCAAGCTCACTGTTCTGGCCCTATAGGAAACACAGGAGAGTAGAAGAGTGCTGTTTTCTCAAAAGCAGAGTGTGTTTCTTGCAAGGCGAGCTAGCGTTTGTTTCCCAGTCCTAAACGGAGTTGAATCCCATGCAGTTTCTGGTCCTACGAGCAAGAGTTGTTTTCTGCTAAGAAGAGTCACTATTGCGCTCCCATTGCCATACACAGTGCAAATAGCACTCGCGTCTGTTCCCAGCAAGTACAGTGTATTGGACTGAAGAGAAGCTACTGTTCTTATCAGTTTCCTAAGCAGAGTTGAACTAGATATGCCCCGTGTGTGTAGGAAGCACAGTTCTTTTGTTCTGAGCAAGCTCAATGTTCTGGCCCTATAGGAAACACAGGAGAGTAGAAGAGTGCTCTTTTCTCAAAAGCAGAGTGTGTTTCTTGCAAGGCGAGCTAGCGTTTGTTTCCCAGTCCTAAACGGAGTTGAATCCCATGTAGTTTGTGGTCCTACGAGCAAGAGTTGTTTTCTGCTAAGAAGAGTCACTCTTGCGCTCCCATTGCCATACACAGTGCAAATAGCACTCGTGTCTGTTCCCAGCAAGTACAGTGTATTGGACTGAAGAGAAGCTACTCTTCTGGTCTGTTTCCTAAGCAGAGTTGAACTAGATATGCCCCGTGTGTGTAGGAAGCACAGTTCTTTTGTTCTGAGCAAGCTCACTGTTCTGGCCCTATAGGAAACACAGGAGAGTAGAAGAGTGCTGTTTTCTCAAAAGCAGAGTGTGTTTCTTGCAAGGCGAGCTAGCGTTTGTTTCCCAGTCCTAAACGGAGTTGAATCCCATGCAGTTTCTGGTCCTACGAGCAAGAGTTGTTTTCTGCTAAGAAGAGTCACTATTGCGCTCCCATTGCCATACACAGTGCAAATAGCACTCGCGTCTGTTCCCAGCAAGTACAGTGTATTGGACTGAAGAGAAGCTACTGTTCTGGTCAGTTTCCTATGCAGAGTTGAACTAGATATGCCCCGTGTGTGTAGGAAGCACAGTTCTTTTGTTCTGAGCAAGCTCAATGTTCTGGCCCTATAGGAAACACAGGAGAGTAGAAGAATGCTGTTTTCTCAAAAGCAGAGTGTGTTTCTTGCAATGCGAGGTAGCGTTTGTTTCCCAGTCCTAAACGGAGTTGAATCCCATGCAGTTTCTGGTCCTACAAGCAAGAGTTCTTTTCTGCTAAGAAGAGTCACTATTGCGCTCCCATTGCCATACACAGTGCAAATAGCACTCGCGTCTGTTCCCAGCAAGTACAGTGTATTGGACTGAAGAGAAGCTACTGTTCTGGTCAGTTTCCTAAGCAGAGTTGAACTAGATATGCCCCGTGTGTGTAGGAAGCACAGTTCTTTTGTTCTGAGCAAGCTCACTGTTCTGGCCCTATAGGAAACACAGGAGAGTAGAAGAGTGCTGTTTTCTCAAAAGCAGAGTGTGTTTTTTGCAAGGCGAGCTAGCGTTTGTTTCCCAGTCCTAAACGGAGTAGAATCCCATGCAGTTTCTGGTCCTACGAGCAAGAGTTGTTTTCTGCTAAGAAGAGTCACTATTGCGCTCCCTTTGCCATACACAGTGCAAATAGCACTCGCGTCTGTTCCCAGCAAGTACAGTGTATTGGACTGAAGAGAAGCTACTGTTCTTGTGAGTTTCCTAAGCAGAGTTGAACTAGATATGCCCCGTGTGTGTAGGAAGCACAGTTCTTTGGTTCTGAGCAAGCTCACTGTTCTGGCCCTATAGGAAACACAGGAGAGTAGAAGAGTGCTGTTTTCTCAAAAGCAGAGTGTGTTTCTTGCAAGGCGAGCTAGCGTTTGTTTCCCAGTCCTAAATGGAGTAGAATCCCATGCAGTTTCTGGTCCTACGAGCAAGAGTTGTTTTCTGCTAAGAAGAGTCACTATTGCGCTCCCATTGCCATACACAGTGGAAATAGCACTCGCGTCTGTTCCCAGCAAGTACAGTGTATTGGACTGAAGAGAAGCTACTGCTCTGGTCAGTTTCCTAAGCAGAGTTGAACTAGATATGCCCCGTGTGTGTAGGAAGCACAGTTCTTTTGTTCTGAGCAAGCTCACTGTTCTGGCCCTATAGGAAACACAGGAGAGTAGAAGAGTGCTGTTTTCTCAAAAGCAGAGTGTGTTTTTTGCAAGGCGAGCTAGCGTTTGTTTCCCAGTCCTAAACGGAGTAGAATCCCATGCAGTTTCTGGTCCTACGAGCAAGAGTTGTTTTCTGCTAAGAAGAGTCACTATTGCGCTCCCTTTGCCATACACAGTGCAAATATCACTCACGTCTGTTCCCAGCAAGTACAGTGTATTGGACTGAAGAGAAGCTACTGTTCTTGTGAGTTTCCTAAGCAGAGTTGAACTAGATATGCCCCGTGTGTGTAGGAAGCACAGTTCTTTGGTTCTGAGCAAGCTCACTGTTCTGGCCCTATAGGAAACACAGGAGAGTAGAAGAGTGCTGTTTTCTCAAAAGCAGAGTGTGTTTCTTGCAAGGCGAGCTAGCGTTTGTTTCCCAGTCCTAAATGGAGTAGAATCCCATGCAGTTTCTGGTCCTACGAGCAAGAGTTGTTTTCTGCTAAGAAGAGTCACTATTGCGCTCCCATTGCCATACACAGTGCAAATAGCACTCGCGTCTGTTCCCAGCAAGTACAGTGTATTGGACTGAAGAGAAGCTACTGTTCTGGTCAGTTTCCTAAGCAGAGTTGAACTAGATATGCCCCGTGTGTGTAGGAAGCACAGTTCTTTTGTTCTGAGCAAGCTCACTGTTCTGGCCCTATAGGAAACACAGGAGAGTAGAAGAGTGCTGTTTTCTCAAAAGCAGAGTGTGTTTCTTGCAAGGCGAGCTAACGTTTGTTTCCCAGTCCTAAACGGAGTTGAATCCCATGCAGATTCTGGTCCTACGAGCAAGAGTTGTTTTCTGCTAAGAAGAGTCACTATTGCGCTCCCATTGCCATACACAGTGCAAATAGCACTCGCGTCTGTTCCCAGCAAGTACAGTGTATTGGACTGAAGAGAAGCTACTGTTCTGGTCAGTTTCCTAAGCAGAGTTGAACTAGATATGCCCCGTGTGTGTAGGAAGCACAGTTCTTTTGTTCTGAGCAAGCTCACTGTTCTGGCCCTATAGGAAACACAGGAGAGTAGAAGAGTGCTGTTTTCTCAAAAGCAGAGTGTGTTTCTTGCAAGGCGAGCTAGCGTTTGTTTCCCAGTCCTAAACGGAGTTGAATCCCATGCAGTTTCTGGTCCTACGAGCAAGAGTTGTTTTCTCGAAAGAAGAGTCACTATTGCGCTCCCATTGCCATACACAGTGCAAATAGCACTCGCGTCTGTTCCCAGCAAGTACAGTGTATTGGACTGAAGAGAAGCTACTGTTCTGGTCAGTTTCCTAAGCAGAGTTGAACTAGATATGCCCCGTGTGTGTAGGAAGCACAGTTCTTTTGTTCTGAGCAAGCTCACTGTTCTGGCCCTATAGGAAACACAGGAGAGTAGAAGAGTGCTGTTTTCTCAAAAGCAGAGTGTGTTTCTTGCAAGGCGAGCTAGCGTTTGTTTCCCAGTCCTAAACGGAGTAGAATCCCATGCAGTTTCTGGTCCTACGAACAAGAGTTGTTTTCTGCTAAGAAGAGTCACTATTGCGCTCCCATTGCCATACACAGTGCAAATAGCACTCGCGTCTGTTCCCAGCAAGTACAGTGTATTGGACTGAAGAGAAGCTACTGTTCTGGTCAGTTTCCTAAGCAGAGTTGAACTAGATATGCCCCGTGTGTGTAGGAAGCACAGTTCTTTGGTTCTGAGCAAGCTCACTGTTCTGGCCCTATAGGAAACACAGGAGAGTAGAAGAGTGCTGTTTTCTCAAAAGCAGAGTGTGTTTCTTGCAAGGCGAGCTAGCGTTTGTTTCCCAGTCCTAAACGGAGTTGAATCCCATGCAGTTTCTGGTCCACGAGCAAGAGTTGTTTTCTGCTAAGAAGAGTCACTATTGCGCTCCCATTGCCATACACAGTGCAAATAGCACTCGCGTCTGTTCCCAGCAAGTACAGTGTATTGGACTGAAGAGAAGCTACTGTTCTGGTCAGTTTCCTAAGCAGAGTTGAACTAGATATGCCCAGTGTGTGTAGGAAGCACAGTTCTTTTGTTCTGAGCAAGCTCACTGTTCTGGCCCTATAGGAAACACAGGAGAGTAGAAGAGTGCTGTTTTCTCAAAAGCAGAGTGTGTTTCTTGCAAGGCGAGCTAGCGTTTGTTTCCCAGTCCTAAACGAAGTTGAATCCCATGCAGTTTCTGGTCCTACGAGCAAGAGTTGTTTTCTGCTAAGAAGAGTCACTATTGCGCTCCCATTGCCATACACAGTGGAAATAGCACTCGCGTCTGTTCCCAGCAAGTACAGTGTATTGGACTGAAGAGAAGCTACTGTTCTGGTCAGTTTCCTAAGCAGAGTTGAACTAGATATGCCCCGTGTGTGTAGGAAGCACAGTTCTTTGGTTCTGAGCAAGCTCACTGTTCTGGCCCTATAGGAAACACAGGAGAGTAGAAAAGTGCTGTTTTCTCAAAAGCAGAGTGTGTTTCTTGCAAGGCGAGCTAGCGTTTGTTTCCCAGTCCTAAGCGGAGTAGAATCCCATGCAGTTTCTGGTCCTATGAGCAAGAGTTGTTTTCTGCTAAGAAGAGTCACTATTGCGCTCCCATTGCCATACACAGTGCAAATAGCACTCGCGTCTGTTCCCAGCAAGTACAGTGTATTGGACTGAAGAGAAGCTACTGTTCTGGTCAGTTTCCTAAGCAGAGTTGAACTAGATATGCCCCGTGTGTGTAGGAAGCACAGTTCTTTTGTTCTGAGCAAGCTCACTGTTCTGGCCCTATAGGAAACACAGGAGAGTAGAAGAGTGCTGTTTTCTCAAAAGCAGAGTGTGTTTCTTGCAAGGCGAGCTAGCGTTTGTTTCCCAGTCCTAAACGGAGTTGAATCCCATGCAGATTCTGGTCCTACGAGCAAGAATTGTTTTCTGCTAAGAAGAGTCACTATTGCGCTCCCATTGCCATACACAGTGCAAATAGCACTCGCGTCTGTTCCCAGCAAGTACAGTGTATTGGACTGAAGAGAAGCTACTGTTCTGGTCAGTTTCCTAAGCAGAGTTGAACTAGATATGCCCCGTGTGTGTAGGAAGCACAGTTCTTTTGTTCTGAGCAAGCTCACTGTTCTGGCCCTATAGGAAACACAGGAGAGTAGAAGAGTGCTGTTTTCTCAAAAGCAGAGTGTGTTTCTTGCAAGGCGAGCTAGCGTTTGTTTCCCAGTCCTAAATGGAGTTGAATCCCATGCAGTTTCTGGTCCTACGAGCAAGAGTTGTTTTCTGCTAAGAAGAGTCACTATTGCGCTCCCATTGCCATACACAGTGCAAATAGCACTCGCGTCTGTTCCCAGCAAGTACAGTGTATTGGACTGAAGAGAAGCTACTGTTCTGGTCAGTTTCCTAAGCAGAGTTGAACTAGATATGCCCCGTGTGTGTAGAAAGCACAGTTCTTTTGTTCTGAGCAAGCTCAATGTTCTGGCCCTATAGGAAACACAGGAGAGTAGAAGAGTGCTGTTTTCTCAAAAGCAGAGTGTGTTTCTTGCAAGGCGAGCTAGCGTTTGTTTCCCAGTCCTAAACGGAGTTGAATCCCATGCAGTTTCTGGTCCTACGAGCAAGAGTTGTTTTCTGCTAAGAAGAGTCACTATTGCGCTCCCATTGCCATACACAGTGCAAATAGCACTCGCGTCTGTTCCCAGCAAGTACAGTGTATTGGACTGAAGAGAAGCTACTGTTCTGGTCAGTTTCCTAAGCAGAGTTGAACTAGATATGCCCCGTGTGTGTAGGAAGCACAGTTCTTTTGTTCTGAGCAAGCTCACTGTTCTGGCCCTATAGGAAACACAGGAGAGTAGAAGAGTGTTGTTTTCTCAAAAGCAGAGTGTGTTTCTTGCAAGGCGAGCTAGCGTTTGTTTCCCAGTCCTAAACGGAGTTGAATCCCATGCAGATTCTGGTCCTACTAGCAAGAGTTGTTTTCTGCTAAGAAGAGTCACTATTGCGCTCCCCATTGCCATACACAGTGCAAATAGCACTCGCGTCTGTTCCCAGCAAGTACAGTGTATTGGACTGAAGAGAAGCTACTGTTCTGGTCAGTTTCCTAAGCAGAGTTGAACTAGATATGCCCCGTGTGTGTAGGAAGCACAGTTCTTTTGTTCTGAGCAAGCTCACTGTTCTGGCCCTATAGGAAACACAGGAGAGTAGAAGAGTGCTGTTTTCTCAAAAGCAGAGTGTGTTTCTTGCAAGGCGAGCTAGCGTTTGTTTCCCAGTCCTAAGCGGAGTAGAATCCCATGCAGTTTCTGGTCCTACGAGCAAGAGTTGTTTTCTGCTAAGAAGAGTCACTATTGCGCTCCCATTGCCATACACAGTGCAAATAGCACTCGCGTCTGTTCCCAGCAAGTACAGTGTATTGGACTGAAGAGAAGCTACTGTTCTTGTCAGTTTCCTAAGCAGAGTTGAACTAGATATGCCCCGTGTGTGTAGGAAGCACAGTTCTTTTGTTCTGAGCAAGCTCACTGTTCTGGCCCTATAGGAAACACAGGAGAGTAGAAGAGTGCTGTTTTCTCAAAAGCAGAGTGTGTTTCTTGCAAGGCGAGCTAGCGTTTGTTTCCCAGTCCTAAACGGAGTTGAATCCCATGCAGTTTCTGATACTACGAGCAAGAGTTGTTTTCTGCTAAGAAGAGTCACTATTGCGCTCCCATTGCCATACACAGTGCAAATAGCACTCGCGTCTGTTCCAGCAAGTACAGTGTATTGGACTGAAGAGAAGCTACTGTTCTTGTGAGTTTCCTAAGCAGAGTTGAACTAGATATGCCCCGTGTGTGTAGGAAGCACAGTTCTTTTGTTCTGAGCAAGCTCACTGTTCTGGCCCTACAGGAAACACAGGAGAGTAGAAGAGTGCTGTTTTCTCAAAAGCAGAGTGTGTTTCTTGCAAGGCGAGCTAGCGTTTGTTTCCCAGTCCTAAACGGAGTTGAATCCCATGCAGATTCTGGTCCTACGAGCAAGAGTTGTTTTCTGCTAAGAAGAGTCACTATTGCGCTCCCATTGCCATACACAGTGCAAATAGCACTCGCGTCTGTTCCCAGCAAGTACAGTGTATTGGACTGAAGAGAAGCTACTGTTCTGGTCAGTTTCCTAAGCAGAGTTGAACTAGATATGCCCGTGTGTGTAGGAAGCACAGTTCTTTTGTTCTGAGCAAGCTCACTGTTCTGGCCCTATAGGAAACACAGGAGAGTAGAAGAGTGCTGTTTTCTCAAAAGCAGAGTGTGTTTCTTGCAAGGCGAGCTAGCGTTTGTTTCCCAGTCCTAAACGGAGTTGAATCCCATGCAGTTTCTGGTCCTACGAGCAAGAGTTGTTTTCTGCTAAGAAGAGTCACTATTGCGCTCCCATTGCCATACACAGTGCAAATAGCACTCGCGTCTGTTCCCAGCAAGTACAGTGTATTGGACTGAAGAGAAGCTACTGTTCTGGTCAGTTTCCTAAGCAGAGTTGAACTAGATATGCCCCGTGTGTGTAGGAAGCACAGTTCTTTTGTTCTGAGCAAGCTCACTGTTCTGGCCCTATAGGAAACACAGGAGAGTAGAAGAGTGCTGTTTTCTCAAAAGCAGAGTGTGTTTCTTGCAAGGCGAGCTAGCGTTTGTTTCCCAGTCCTAAACGGAGTTGAATCCCATGCAGATTCTGGTCCTACGAGCAAGAGTTGTTTTCTGCTAAGAAGAGTCACTATTGCGCTCCCATTGCCATACACAGTGCAAATAGCACTCGCGTCTGTTCCCAGCAAGTACAGTGTATTGGACTGAAGAGAAGCTACTGTTCTGGTCAGTTTCCTAAGCAGAGTTGAACTAGATATGCCCAGTGTGTGTAGGAAGCACAGTTCTTTTGTTCTGAGCAAGCTCACTGTTCTGGCCCTATAGGAAACACAGGAGAGTAGAAGAGTGCTGTTTTCTCAAAAGCAGAGTGTGTTTCTTGCAAGGCGAGCTAGCGTTTGTTTCCCAGTCCTAAACGGAGTTGAATCCATGCAGTTTCTGATCCTACGAGCAAGAGTTGTTTTCTGCTAAGAAGAGTCACTATTGCGCTCCCATTGCCATACACAGTGCAAATAGCACTCGCGTCTGTTCCCAGCAAGTACAGTGTATTGGACTGAAGAGAAGCTACTGTTCTTGTGAGTTTCCTAAGCAGAGTTGAACTAGATATGCCCCGTGTGTGTAGGAAGCACAGTTCTTTTGTTCTGAGCAAGCTCACTGTTCTGGCCCTACAGGAAACACAGGAGAGTAGAAGAGTGCTGTTTTCTCAAAAGCAGAGTGTGTTTCTTGCAAGGCGAGCTAGCGTTTGTTTCCCAGTCCTAAACGGAGTTGAATCCCATGCAGATTCTGGTCCTACGAGCAAGAGTTGTTTTCTGCTAAGAAGAGTCACTATTGCGCTCCCATTGCCATACACAGTGCAAATAGCACTCGCGTCTGTTCCCAGCAAGTACAGTGTATTGGACTGAAGAGAAGCTACTGTTCTGGTCAGTTTCCTAAGCAGAGTTGAACTAGATATGCCCCGTGTGTGTCAGGAAGCACAGTTCTTTGGTTCTGAGCAAGCTCACTGTTCTGGCCCTATAGGAAACACAGGAGAGTAGAAGAGTGCTGTTTTCTCAAAAGCAGAGTGTGTTTCTTGCAAGGCGAGCTAGCGTTTGTTTCCCAGTCCTAAACGGAGTTGAATCCCATGCAGTTTCTGGTCCTACGAGCAAGAGTTGTTTTCTGCTAAGAAGAGTCACTATTGCGCTCCCATTGCCATACACAGTGCAAATAGCACTCGCGTCTGTTCCCAGCAAGTACAGTGTATTGGACTGAAGAGAAGCTACTGTTCTGGTCAGTTTCCTAAGCAGAGTTGAACTAGATATGCCCCGTGTGTGTAGGAAGCACAGTTCTTTGTTCTGAGCAAGCTCACTGTTCTGGCCCTATAGGAAACACAGGAGAGTAGAAGAGTGCTGTTTTCTCAAAAGCAGAGTGTGTTTCTTGCAAGGCGAGCTAGCGTTTGTTTCCCAGTCCTAAACGGAGTTGAATCCCATGCAGTTTCTGGTCCTACGAGCAAGAGTTGTTTTCTGCTAAGAAGAGTCACTATTGCGCTCCCATTGCCATACACAGTGCAAATAGCACTCGCGTCTGTTCCCAGCAAGTACAGTGTATTGGACTGAAGAGAAGCTACTGTTCTGGTCAGTTTCCTAAGCAGAGTTGAACTAGATATGCCCCGTGTGTGTAGGAAGCACAGTTCTTTTGTTCTGAGCAAGCTCACTGTTCTGGCCCTATAGGAAACACAGGAGAGTAGAAGAGTGCTGTTTTCTCAAAAGCAGAGTGTGTTTCTTGCAAGGCGAGCTAGCGTTTGTTTCCCAGTCCTAAGCGGAGTAGAATCCCATGCAGTTTCTGGTCCTACAAGCAAGAGTTGTTTTCTGCTAAGAAGAGTCACTATTGCGCTCCCATTGCCATACACAGTGCAAATAGCACTCGCGTCTGTTCCCAGCAAGTACAGTGTATTGGACTGAAGAGAAGCTACTGTTCTGGTCAGTTTCCTAAGCAGAGTTGGACTAGATATGCCCCGTGTGTGTAGGAAGCACAGTTCTTTTGTTCTGAGCAAGCTCACTGTTCTGGCCCTATAGGAAACACAGGAGAGTAGAAGAGTGCTGTTTTCTCAAAAGCAGAGTGTGTTTCTTGCAAGGCGAGCTAGCGTTTGTTTCCCAGTCCTAAACGGAGTTGAATCCCATGCAGTTTCTGATCCTACGAGCAAGAGTTGTTTTCTGCTAAGAAGAGTCACTATTGCGCTCCCATTGCCATACACAGTGCAAATAGCACTCGCGTCTGTTCCCAGCAAGTACAGTGTATTGGACTGAAGAGAAGCTACTGTTCTTGTCAGTTTCCTAAGCAGAGTTGAACTAGATATGCCATGTTTGTGTAGGAAGCACAGTTCTTTTGTTCTGAGCAAGCTCAATGTTCTGGCCCTATAGGAAACACAGGAGAGTAGAAGAGTGCTGTTTTCTCAAAAGCAGAGTGTGTTTCCTACAAGGCGAGCTAGTGTTTGTTTCCCAGTCCTAAACGGAGTTGAATCCCATGCAGATTCTGGTCCTGCGAGCAAGAGTTGTTTTCTGCTAAGAAGAGTCACTATTGCGCTCCCATTGCCATACACAGTGCAAATAGCACTCGTGTCTGTTCCCAGCAAGTACAGTGTATTGGACTGAAGAGAAGCTACTGTTCTGGTCAGTTTCCTAAGCAGAGTTGAACTAGATATGCCCCGTGTGTGTAGGAAGCACAGTTCTTTTGTTCTGAGCAAGCTCAATGTTCTGGCCCTATAGGAAACACAGGAGAGTAGAAGAGTGCTCTTTTCTCAAAAGCAGAGTGTGTTTCTTGCAAGGCGAGCTAGCGTTTGTTTCCCAGTCCTAAACGGAGTAGAATCCCATGTAGTTTGTGGTCCTACGAGCAAGAGTTGTTTTCTGCTAAGAAGAGTCACTATTGCGCTCCCATTGCCATACACAGTACAAATAGCACTCGCGTCTGTTCCCAGCAAGTACAGTGTATTGGACTGAAGAGAAGCTACTGTTCTGGTCAGTTTCCTAAGCAGAGTTGAACTAGATATGCCCCGTGTGTGTAGGAAGCACAGTTCTTTTGTTCTGAGCAAGCTCACTGTTCTGGCCCTATAGGAAACACAGGAGAGTAGAAGAGTGCTGTTTTCTCAAAAGCAGAGTGTGTTTCTTGCAAGGCGAGCTAGTGTTTGTTTCCCAGTCCTAAACGGAGTTGAATCCCATGCAGTTTCTGGTCCTACGAGCAAGAGTTGTTTTCTGCTAAGAAGAGTCACTATTGCGCTCCCATTGCCATACACAGTGCAAATAGCACTCGCGTCTGTTCCCAGCAAGTACAGTGTATTGGACTGAAGAGAAGCTACTGTTCTGGTCAGTTTCCTAAGCAGAGTTGAACTAGATATGCCCCGTGTGTGTAGGAAGCACAGTTCTTTTGTTCTGAGCAAGCTCAATGTTCTGGCCCTATAGGAAACACAGGAGAGTAGAAGAGTGCTGTTTTCTCAAAAGCAGAGTGTGTTTCTTGCAAGGCGAGCTAGCGTTTGTTTCCCAGTCCTAAACGGAGTTGAATCCCATGCAGTTTCTGGTCCTACGAGCAAGAGTTGTTTTCTGCTAAGAAGAGTCACTATTGCGCTCCCATTGCCATACACAGTGCAAATAGCACTCGCGTCTGTTCCCAGCAAGTACAGTGTATTGGACTGAAGAGAAGCTACTGTTCTGGTCAGTTTCCTAAGCAGAGTTGAACTAGATATGCCCCGTGTGTGTAGGAAGCACAGTTCTTTTGTTCTGAGCAAGCTCACTGTTCTGGCCCTATAGGAAACACAGGAGAGTAGAAGAGTGCTGTTTTCTCAAAAGCAGAGTGTGTTTCTTGCAAGGCGAGCTAGCGTTTGTTTCCCAGTCCTAAACGGAGTTGAATCCCATGCAGTTTCTGGTCCTACGAGCAAGAGTTGTTTTCTGCTAAGAAGAGTCACTATTGCGCTCCCATTGCCATACACAGTGCAAATAGCACTGGCGTCTGTTCCCAGCAAGTACAGTGTATTGGACTGAAGAGAAGCTACTGTTCTGGTCAGTTTCCTAAGCAGAGTTGAACTAGATATGCCCCGTGTGTGTAGGAAGCACAGTTCTTTTGTTCTGAGCAAGCTCACTGTTCTGGCCCTATAAGAAACACAGGAGAGTAGAAGAGTGCTGTTTTCTCAAAAGCAGAGTGTGTTTCTTGCAAGGCGAGCTAGCGTTTGTTTCCCAGTCCTAAACGGAGTTGAATCCCATGCAGTTTCTGGTCCTACGAGCAAGAGTTGTTTTCTGCTAAGAAGAGTCACTATTGAGCTCCCATTGGCATACACAGTGCAAATATCACTCACGTCTGTTCTCAGCAAGTACAGTGTATTGGACTGAAGAGAAGCTACTGTTCTTGTCAGTTTCCTAAGCAGAGTTGAACTAGATATGCCCCGTGTGTGTAGGAAGCACAGTTCTTTGGTTCTGAGCAAGCTCACTGTTCTGGCCCTATAGGAAACACAGGAGAGTAGAAGAGTGCTGTTTTCTCAAAAGCAGAGTGTGTTTCTTGCAAGGCGAGCTAGCGTTTGTTTCCCAGTCCTAAACGGAGTTGAATCCCATGCAGTTTCTGGTCCTACGAGCAAGAGTTGTTTTCTGCTAAGAAGAGTCACTATTGCGCTCCCATTGCCATACACAGTGCAAATAGCACTCGCGTCTGTTCCCAGCAAGTACAGTGTATTGGACTGAAGAGAAGCTACTGTTCTTATCAGTTTCCTAAGCAGAGTTGAACTAGATATGCCCCGTGTGTGTAGGAAGCACAGTTCTTTTGTTCTGAGCAAGCTCAATGTTCTGGCCCTATAGGAAACACAGGAGAGTAGAAGAGTGCTCTTTTCTCAAAAGCAGAGTGTGTTTCTTGCAAGGCGAGCTAGCGTTTGTTTCCCAGTCCTAAACGGAGTTGAATCCCATGTAGTTTGTGGTCCTACGAGCAAGAGTTGTTTTCTGCTAAGAAGAGTCACTCTTGCGCTCCCATTGCCATACACAGTGCAAATAGCACTCGTGTCTGTTCCCAGCAAGTACAGTGTATTGGACTGAAGAGAAGCTACTGTTCTGGTCAGTTTCCTAAGCAGAGTTGAACTAGATATGCCCCGTGTGTGTAGGAAGCACAGTTCTTTTGTTCTGAGCAAGCTCACTGTTCTGGCCCTATAGGAAACACAGGAGAGTAGAAGAGTGCTGTTTTCTCAAAAGCAGAGTGTGTTTCTTGCAAGGCGAGCTAGCGTTTGTTTCCCAGTCCTAAACGGAGTTGAATCCCATGCAGTTTCTGGTCCTACGAGCAAGAGTTGTTTTCTGCTAAGAAGAGTCACTATTGCGCTCCCATTGCCATACACAGTGCAAATAGCACTCGCGTCTGTTCCCAGCAAGTACAGTGTATTGGACTGAAGAGAAGCTACTGTTCTGGTCAGTTTCCTAAGCAGAGTTGAACTAGATATGCCCCGTGTGTGTAGGAAGCACAGTTCTTTTGTTCTGAGCAAGCTCAATGTTCTGGCCCTATAGGAAACACAGGAGAGTAGAAGAATGCTGTTTTCTCAAAAGCAGAGTGTGTTTCTTGCAATGCGAGGTAGCGTTTGTTTCCCAGTCCTAAACGGAGTTGAATCCCATGCAGATTCTGGTCCTGCGAGCAAGAGTTGTTTTCTGCTAAGAAGAGTCACTATTGCGCTCCCATTGCCATACACAGTGCAAATAGCACTCGTGTCTGTTCCCAGCAAGTACAGTGTATTGGACTGAAGAGAAGCTACTGTTCTGGTCAGTTTCCTAAGCAGAGTTGAACTAGATATGCCCCGTGTGTGTAGGAAGCACAGTTCTTTTGTTCTGAGCAAGCTCAATGTTCTGGCCCTATAGGAAACACAGGAGAGTAGAAGAGTGCTCTTTTCTCAAAAGCAGAGTGTGTTTCTTGCAAGGCGAGCTAGCGTTTGTTTCCCAGTCCTAAACGGAGTAGAATCCCATGTAGTTTGTGGTCCTACGAGCAAGAGTTGTTTTCTGCTAAGAAGAGTCACTATTGCGCTCCCATTGCCATACACAGTACAAATAGCACTCGCGTCTGTTCCCAGCAAGTACAGTGTATTGGACTGAAGAGAAGCTACTGTTCTGGTCAGTTTCCTAAGCAGAGTTGAACTAGATATGCCCCGTGTGTGTAGGAAGCACAGTTCTTTTGTTCTGAGCAAGCTCACTGTTCTGGCCCTATAGGAAACACAGGAGAGTAGAAGAGTGCTGTTTTCTCAAAAGCAGAGTGTGTTTCTTGCAAGGCGAGCTAGTGTTTGTTTCCCAGTCCTAAACGGAGTTGAATCCCATGCAGTTTCTGGTCCTACGAGCAAGAGTTGTTTTCTGCTAAGAAGAGTCACTATTGCGCTCCCATTGCCATACACAGTGCAAATAGCACTCGCGTCTGTTCCCAGCAAGTACAGTGTATTGGACTGAAGAGAAGCTACTGTTCTGGTCAGTTTCCTAAGCAGAGTTGAACTAGATATGCCCCGTGTGTGTAGGAAGCACAGTTCTTTTGTTCTGAGCAAGCTCAATGTTCTGGCCCTATAGGAAACACAGGAGAGTAGAAGAGTGCTGTTTTCTCAAAAGCAGAGTGTGTTTCTTGCAAGGCGAGCTAGCGTTTGTTTCCCAGTCCTAAACGGAGTTGAATCCCATGCAGTTTCTGGTCCTACGAGCAAGAGTTGTTTTCTGCTAAGAAGAGTCACTATTGCGCTCCCATTGCCATACACAGTGCAAATAGCACTCGCGTCTGTTCCCAGCAAGTACAGTGTATTGGACTGAAGAGAAGCTACTGTTCTGGTCAGTTTCCTAAGCAGAGTTGAACTAGATATGCCCCGTGTGTGTAGGAAGCACAGTTCTTTTGTTCTGAGCAAGCTCACTGTTCTGGCCCTATAGGAAACACAGGAGAGTAGAAGAGTGCTGTTTTCTCAAAAGCAGAGTGTGTTTCTTGCAAGGCGAGCTAGCGTTTGTTTCCCAGTCCTAAACGGAGTTGAATCCCATGCAGTTTCTGGTCCTACGAGCAAGAGTTGTTTTCTGCTAAGAAGAGTCACTATTGCGCTCCCATTGCCATACACAGTGCAAATAGCACTCGCGTCTGTTCCCAGCAAGTACAGTGTATTGGACTGAAGAGAAGCTACTGTTCTGGTCAGTTTCCTAAGCAGAGTTGAACTAGATATGCCCCGTGTGTGTAGGAAGCACAGTTCTTTTGTTCTGAGCAAGCTCACTGTTCTGGCCCTATAAGAAACACAGGAGAGTAGAAGAGTGCTGTTTTCTCAAAAGCAGAGTGTGTTTCTTGCAAGGCGAGCTAGCGTTTGTTTCCCAGTCCTAAACGGAGTTGAATCCCATGCAGTTTCTGGTCCTACGAGCAAGAGTTGTTTTCTGCTAAGAAGAGTCACTATTGAGCTCCCATTGGCATACACAGTGCAAATATCACTCACGTCTGTTCTCAGCAAGTACAGTGTATTGGACTGAAGAGAAGCTACTGTTCTTGTCAGTTTCCTAAGCAGAGTTGAACTAGATATGCCCCGTGTGTGTAGGAAGCACAGTTCTTTGGTTCTGAGCAAGCTCACTGTTCTGGCCCTATAGGAAACACAGGAGAGTAGAAGAGTGCTGTTTTCTCAAAAGCAGAGTGTGTTTCTTGCAAGGCGAGCTAGCGTTTGTTTCCCAGTCCTAAACGGAGTTGAATCCCATGCAGTTTCTGGTCCTACGAGCAAGAGTTGTTTTCTGCTAAGAAGAGTCACTATTGCGCTCCCATTGCCATACACAGTGCAAATAGCACTCGCGTCTGTTCCCAGCAAGTACAGTGTATTGGACTGAAGAGAAGCTACTGTTCTTATCAGTTTCCTAAGCAGAGTTGAACTAGATATGCCCCGTGTGTGTAGGAAGCACAGTTCTTTTGTTCTGAGCAAGCTCAATGTTCTGGCCCTATAGGAAACACAGGAGAGTAGAAGAGTGCTCTTTTCTCAAAAGCAGAGTGTGTTTCTTGCAAGGCGAGCTAGCGTTTGTTTCCCAGTCCTAAACGGAGTTGAATCCCATGTAGTTTGTGGTCCTACGAGCAAGAGTTGTTTTCTGCTAAGAAGAGTCACTCTTGCGCTCCCATTGCCATACACAGTGCAAATAGCACTCGTGTCTGTTCCCAGCAAGTACAGTGTATTGGACTGAAGAGAAGCTACTGTTCTGGTCAGTTTCCTAAGCAGAGTTGAACTAGATATGCCCCGTGTGTGTAGGAAGCACAGTTCTTTTGTTCTGAGCAAGCTCACTGTTCTGGCCCTATAGGAAACACAGGAGAGTAGAAGAGTGCTGTTTTCTCAAAAGCAGAGTGTGTTTCTTGCAAGGCGAGCTAGCGTTTGTTTCCCAGTCCTAAACGGAGTTGAATCCCATGCAGTTTCTGGTCCTACGAGCAAGAGTTGTTTTCTGCTAAGAAGAGTCACTATTGCGCTCCCATTGCCATACACAGTGCAAATAGCACTCGCGTCTGTTCCCAGCAAGTACAGTGTATTGGACTGAAGAGAAGCTACTGTTCTGGTCAGTTTCCTAAGCAGAGTTGAACTAGATATGCCCCGTGTGTGTAGGAAGCACAGTTCTTTTGTTCTGAGCAAGCTCAATGTTCTGGCCCTATAGGAAACACAGGAGAGTAGAAGAATGCTGTTTTCTCAAAAGCAGAGTGTGTTTCTTGCAATGCGAGGTAGCGTTTGTTTCCCAGTCCTAAACGGAGTTGAATCCCATGCAGTTTCTGGTCCTACAAGCAAGAGTTCTTTTCTGCTAAGAAGAGTCACTATTGCGCTCCCATTGCCATACACAGTGCAAATAGCACTCGCGTCTGTTCCCAGCAAGTACAGTGTATTGGACTGAAGAGAAGCTACTGTTCTGGTCAGTTTCCTAAGCAGAGTTGAACTAGATATGCCCCGTGTGTGTAGGAAGCACAGTTCTTTTGTTCTGAGCAAGCTCACTGTTCTGGCCCTATAGGAAACACAGGAGAGTAGAAGAGTGCTGTTTTCTCAAAAGCAGAGTGTGTTTTTTGCAAGGCGAGCTAGCGTTTGTTTCCCAGTCCTAAACGGAGTAGAATCCCATGCAGTTTCTGGTCCTACAAGCAAGAGTTGTTTTCTGCTAAGAAGAGTCACTATTGCGCTCCCTTTGCCATACACAGTGCAAATAGCACTCGCGTCTGTTCCCAGCAAGTACAGTGTATTGGACTGAAGAGAAGCTACTGTTCTTGTGAGTTTCCTAAGCAGAGTTGAACTAGATATGCCCCGTGTGTGTAGGAAGCACAGTTCTTTGGTTCTGAGCAAGCTCACTGTTCTGGCCCTATAGGAAACACAGGAGAGTAGAAGAGTGCTGTTTTCTCAAAAGCAGAGTGTGTTTCTTGCAAGGCGAGCTAGAGTTTGTTTCCCAGTCCTAAATGGAGTAGAATCCCATGCAGTTTCTGGTCCTACGAGCAAGAGTTGTTTTCTGCTAAGAAGAGTCACTATTGCGCTCCCATTGCCATACACAGTGGAAATAGCACTCGCGTCTGTTCCCAGCAAGTACAGTGTATTGGACTGAAGAGAAGCTACTGCTCTGGTCAGTTTCCTAAGCAGAGTTGAACTAGATATGCCCCGTGTGTGTAGGAAGCACAGTTCTTTTGTTCTGAGCAAGCTCACTGTTCTGGCCCTATAGGAAACACAGGAGAGTAGAAGAGTGCTGTTTTCTCAAAAGCAGAGTGTGTTTTTTGCAAGGCGAGCTAGCGTTTGTTTCCCAGTCCTAAACGGAGTTGAATCCCATGCAGATTCTGGTCCTACGAGCAAGAGTTGTTTTCTGCTAAGAAGAGTCACTATTGCGCTCCCATTGCCATACACAGTGCAAATAGCACTCGCGTCTGTTCCCAGCAAGTACAGTGTATTGGACTGAAGAGAAGCTACTGTTCTGGTCAGTTTCCTAAGCAGAGTTGAACTAGATATGCCCCGTGTGTGTAGGAAGCACAGTTCTTTTGTTCTGAGCAAGCTCACTGTTCTGGCCCTATAGGAAACACAGGAGAGTAGAAGAGTGCTGTTTTCTCAAAAGCAGAGTGTGTTTTTTGCAAGGCGAGCTAGCGTTTGTTTCCCAGTCCTAAACGGAGTTGAATCCCATGCAGATTCTGGTCCTACGAGCAAGAGTTGTTTTCTGCTAAGAAGAGTCACTATTGCGCTCCCATTGCCATACACAGTGCAAATAGCACTCGCGTCTGTTCCCAGCAAGTACAGTGTATTGGACTGAAGAGAAGCTACTGTTCTGGTCAGTTTCCTAAGCAGAGTTGAACTAGATATGCCCCGTGTGTGTAGGAAGCACAGTTCTTTTGTTCTGAGCAAGCTCACTGTTCTGGCCCTATAGGAAACACAGGAGAGTAGAAGAGTGCTGTTTTCTCAAAAGCAGAGTGTGTTTCTTGCAAGGCGAGCTAGCGTTTGTTTCCCAGTCCTAAACGGAGTTGAATCCCATGCAGTTTCTGGTCCTATGAGCAAGAGTTGTTTTCTGCTAAGAAGAGTCACTATTGCGCTCCCATTGCCATACACAGTGCAAATAGCACTCGCGTCTGTTCCCAGCAAGTACAGTGTATTGGACTGAAGAGAAGCTACTGTTCTGGTCAGTTTCCTAAGCAGAGTTGAACTAGATATGCCCCGTGTGTGTAGGAAGCACAGTTCTTTGGTTCTGAGCAAGCTCACTGTTCTGGCCCTATAGGAAACACAGGAGAGTAGAAGAGTGCTGTTTTCTCAAAAGCAGAGTGTGTTTCTTGCAAGGCGAGCTAGCGTTTGTTTCCCAGTCCTAAACGGAGTTGAATCCCATGCAGTTTCTGGTCCTACGAGCAAGAGTTGTTTTCTGCTAAGAAGAGTCACTATTGCGCTCCCATTGCCATACACAGTGCAAATAGCACTCGCGTCTGTTCCCAGCAAGTACAGTGTATTGGACTGAAGAGAAGCTACTGTTCTGGTCAGTTTCCTAAGCAGAGTTGAACTAGATATGCCTCGTGTGTGTAGGAAGCACAGTTCTTTGGTTCTGAGCAAGCTCACTGTTCTGGCCCTATAGGAAACACAGGAGAGTAGAAGAGTGCTGTTTTCTCAAAAGCAGAGTGTGTTTCTTGCAAGGCGAGCTAGCGTTTGTTTCCCAGTCCTAAACGGAGTAGAATCCCATGCAGTTTCTGGTCCTACGAGCAAGAGTTGTTTTCTGCTAAGAAGAGTCACTATTGCGCTCCCATTGCCATACACAGTGCAAATAGCACTCGCGTCTGTTCCCAGCAAGTACAGTGTATTGGACTGAAGAGAAGCTACTGTTCTGGTCAGTTTCCTAAGCAGAGTTGAACTAGATATGCCCCGTGTGTGTAGGAAGCACAGTTCTTTGGTTCTGAGCAGGCTCACTGTTCTGGCACTATAGGAAACACAGGAGAGTAGAAGAGTGCTGTTTTCTCAAAAGCAGAGTGTGTTTCTTGCAAGGCGAGCTAGCGTTTGTTTCCCAGTCCTAAACGGAGTTGAATCCCATGCAGTTTCTGGTCCTACGAGCAAGAGTTGTTTTCTGCTAAGAAGAGTCACTATTGCGCTCCCTTTGCCATACACAGTGCAAATAGCACTCGCGTCTGTTCCCAGCAAGTACAGTGTATTGGACTGAAGAGAAGCTACTGTTCTTGTGAGTTTCCTAAGCAGAGTTGAACTAGATATGCCCCGTGTGTGTAGGAAGCACAGTTCTTTGGTTCTGAGCAAGCTCACTGTTCTGGCCCTATAGGAAACACAGGAGAGTAGAAGAGTGCTGTTTTCTCAAAAGCAGAGTGTGTTTCTTGCAAGGCGAGCTAGCGTTTGTTTCCCAGTCCTAAACGGAGTAGAATCCCATGCAGTTTCTGGTCCTACGAGCAAGAGTTGTTTTCTGCTAAGAAGAGTCACTATTGCGCTCCCATTGCCATACACAGTGCAAATAGCACTGGCGTCTGTTCCCAGCAAGTACAGTGTATTGGACTGAAGAGAAGCTACTGCTCTGGTCAGTTTCCTAAGCAGAGTTGAACTAGATATGCCCCGTGTGTGTAGGAAGCACAGTTCTTTTGTTCTGAGCAAGCACACTGTTCTGGCCCTATAGGAAACACAGGAGAGTAGAAGAGTGCTGTTTTCTCAAAAGCAGAGTGTGTTTCTTCAAGGCGAGCTAGCGTTTGTTTCCCAGTCCTAAACGGAGTTGAATCCCATGCAGATTCTGGTCCTACAAGCAAGAGTTGTTTTCTGCTAAGAAGAGTCACTATTGCGCTCCCATTGCCATACACAGTGCAAATAGCACTCGCATCTGTTACCAGCAAGTACAGTGTATTGGACTGAAGAGAAGCTACTGTTCTGGTCAGTTTCCTAAGCAGAGTTGAACTAGATATGCCCCGTGTGTGTAGGAAGCACAATTCTTTGGTTCTGAGCATCTCACTGTTCTGGCCCTATAGGAAACACAGGAGAGTAGAAGAGTGCTGTTTTCTCAAAAGCAGAGTGTGTTTCTTGCAAGGCGAGCTAGCGTTTGTTTCCCAGTCCTAAACGGAGTTGAATCCCATGCAGTTTCTGGTCCTACGAGCAAGAGTTGTTTTCTGCTAAGAAGAGTCACTATTGTGCTCCCATTGCCATACACAGTGCAAATAGCACTCGCGTCTGTTCCCAGCAAGTACAGTGTATTGGACTGAAGAGAAGCTACTGTTCTGGTCAGTTTCCTAAGCAGAGTTGAACTAGATATGCCCCGTGTGTGTAGGAAGCACAGTTCTTTTGTTCTGAGCAAGCTCACTGTTCTGGCCCTATAGGAAACACAGGAGAGTAGAAGAGTGCTGTTTTCTCAAAAGCAGAGTGTGTTTTTTGCAAGGCGAGCTAGCGTTTGTTTCCCAGTCCTAAACGGAGTTGAATCCCATGCAGATTCTGGTCCTACGAGCAAGAGTTGTTTTCTGCTAAGAAGAGTCACTATTGTGCTCCCATTGCCATACACAGTGCAAATAGCACTCGCGTCTGTTCCCAGCAAGTACAGTGTATTGGACTGAAGAGAAGCTACTGTTCTGGTCAGTTTCCTAAGCAGAGTTGAACTAGATATGCCCCGTGTGTGTAGGAAGCACAGTTCTTTTGTTCTGAGCAAGCTCACTGTTCTGGCCCTATAGGAAACACAGGAGAGTAGAAGAGTGCTGTTTTCTCAAAAGCAGAGTGTGTTTCTTGCAAGGCGAGCTAGCGTTTGTTTCCCAGTCCTAAACGGAGTTGAATCCCATGCAGTTTCTGGTCCTACGAGCAAGAGTTGTTTTCTGCTAAGAAGAGTCACTATTGCGCTCCCATTGCCATACACAGTGCAAATAGCACTCGCGTCTGTTCCCAGCAAGTACAGTGTATTGGACTGAAGAGAAGCTACTGTTCTGGTCAGTTTCCTAAGCAGAGTTGAACTAGATGTGCCCCGTGTGTGTAGGAAGCACAGTTCTTTGGTTCTGAGCAAGCTCACTGTTCTGGCCCTATAGGAAACACAGGAGAGTAGAAGAGTGCTGTTTTCTCAAAAGCAGAGTGTGTTTCTTGCAAGGCGAGCTAGCGTTTGTTTCCCAGTCCTAAACGGAGTTGAATCCCATGCAGTTTCTGGTCCTACGAGCAAGAGTTGTTTTCTGCTAAGAAGAGTCACTATTGCGCTCCCATTGCCATACACAGTGCAAATAGCACTCGCGTCTGTTCCCAGCAAGTACAGTGTATTGGACTGAAGAGAAGCTACTGTTCTGGTCAGTTTCCTAAGCAGAGTTGAACTAGATATGCCCCGTGTGTGTAGGAAGCACAGTTCTTTGGTTCTGAGCAAGCTCACTGTTCTGGCCCTATAGGAAACACAGGAGAGTAGAAGAGTGCTGTTTTCTCAAAAGCAGAGTGTGTTTCTTGCAAGGCGAGCTAGCGTTTGTTTCCCAGTCCTAAACGGAGTAGAATCCCATGCAGTTTCTGGTCCTACGAGCAAGAGTTGTTTTCTGCTAAGAAGAGTCACTATTGCGCTCCCATTGCCATACACAGTGCAAATAGCACTCGCGTCTGTTCCCAGCAAGTACAGTGTATTGGACTGAAGAGAAGCTACTGTTCTGGTCAGTTTCCTAAGCAGAGTTGAACTAGATATGCCCCGTGTGTGTAGGAAGCACAGTTCTTTGGTTCTGAGCAGGCTCACTGTTCTGGCCCTATAGGAAACACAGGAGAGTAGAAGAGTGCTGTTTTCTCAAAAGCAGAGTGTGTTTCTTGCAAGGCGAGCTAGCGTTTGTTTCCCAGTCCTAAACGGAGTTGAATCTCATGCAGTTTCTGGTCCTACGAGCAAGAGTTGTTTTCTGCTAAGAAGAGTCACTATTGCGCTCCCATTGCCATACACAGTGCAAATAGCACTCATGTCTGTTCCCAGCAAGTACAGTGTATTGGACTGAAGAGAAGCTACTGTTCTGGTCAGTTTCCTAAGCAGAGTTGAACTAGATATGCCCCGTGTGTGTAGGAAGCACAGTTCTTTGGTTCTGAGCAAGCTCACTGTTCTGGCCCTATAGGAAACACAGGAGAGTAGAAGAGTGCTGTTTTCTCAAAAGCAGAGTGTGTTTCTTGCAAGGCGAGCTAGCGTTTGTTTCCCAGTCCTAAACGGAGTAGAATCCCATGCAGTTTCTGGTCCTAAGAGCAAGAGTTGTTTTCTGCTAAGAAGAGTCACTATTGCGCTCCCATTGCCATACACAGTGCAAATAGCACTCGCGTCTGTTCCCAGCAAGTACAGTGTATTGGACTGAAGAGAAGCTACTGTTCTGGTCAGTTTCCTAAGCAGAGTTGAACTAGATATGCCCCGTGTGTGTAGGAAGCACAGTTATTTGGTTCTGAGCAAGCTCACTGTTCTGGCCCTATAGGAAACACAGGAGAGTAGAAGAGTGCTGTTTTCTCAAAAGCAGAGTGTGTTTCCTGCAAGGCGAGCTAGCGTTTGTTTCCCAGTCCTAAACGGAGTAGAATCCCATGCAGTTTGTGGTCCTACGAGCAAGAGTTGTTTTCTGCTAAGAAGAGTCACTATTGCGCTCCCATTGCCATACACAGTGCAAATAGCACTCGCGTCTGTTCCCAGCAAGTACAGTGTATTGGACTGAAGAGAAGCTACTGTTCTGGTCAGTTTCCTAAGCAGAGTTGAACTAGATATGCCCCGTGTGTGTAGGAAGCACAGTTCTTTGGTTCTGAGCAGGCTCACTGTTCTGGCCCTATAGGAAACACAGGAGAGTAGAAGAGTGCTGTTTTCTCAAAAGCAGAGTGTGTTTCTTGCAAGGCGAGCTAGCGTTTGTTTCCCAGTCCTAAACGGAGTTGAATCTCATGCAGTTTCTGGTCCTACGAGCAAGAGTTGTTTTCTGCTAAGAAGAGTCACTATTGCGCTCCCATTGCCATACACAGTGCAAATAGCACTCATGTCTGTTCCCAGCAAGTACAGTGTATTGGACTGAAGAGAAGCTACTGTTCTGGTCAGTTTCCTAAGCAGAGTTGAACTAGATATGCCCCGTGTGTGTAGGAAGCACAGTTCTTTGGTTCTGAGCAAGCTCACTGTTCTGGCCCTATAGGAAACACAGGAGAGTAGAAGAGTGCTGTTTTCTCAAAAGCAGAGTGTGTTTCTTGCAAGGCGAGCTAGCGTTTGTTTCCCAGTCCTAAACGGAGTAGAATCCCATGCAGTTTCTGGTCCTAAGAGCAAGAGTTGTTTTCTGCTAAGAAGAGTCACTATTGCGCTCCCATTGCCATACACAGTGCAAATAGCACTCGCGTCTGTTCCCAGCAAGTACAGTGTATTGGACTGAAGAGAAGCTACTGTTCTGGTCAGTTTCCTAAGCAGAGTTGAACTAGATATGCCCCGTGTGTGTAGGAAGCACAGTTATTTGGTTCTGAGCAAGCTCACTGTTCTGGCCCTATAGGAAACACAGGAGAGTAGAAGAGTGCTGTTTTCTCAAAAGCAGAGTGTGTTTCCTGCAAGGCGAGCTAGCGTTTGTTTCCCAGTCCTAAACGGAGTAGAATCCCATGCAGTTTGTGGTCCTACGAGCAAGAGTTGTTTTCTGCTAAAAAGAGTCACTATTGCGCTCCCATTGCCATACACAGTGCAAATAGCACTCGCGTCTGTTCCCAGCAAGTACAGTGTATTGGACTGAAGAGAAGCTACTGTTCTGGTCAGTTTCCTAAGCAGAGTTGAACTAGATATGCCCCGTGTGTGTAGGAAGCACAGTTCTTTTGTTCTGAGCAAGCTCACTGTTCTGGCCCTATAGGAAACACAGGAGAGTAGAAGAGTGCTGTTTTCTCAAAAGCAGAGTGTGTTTCTTGCAAGGCGAGCTAGCGTTTGTTTCCCAGTCCTAAGCGGAGTAGAATCCCATGCAGTCTCTGGTCCTACGAGCAAGAGTTGTTTTCTGCTAAGAAGAGTCACTATTGCGCTCCCATTGCCATACACAGTGCAAATAGCACTCGCGTCTGTTCCCAGCAAGTACAGTGTATTGGACTGAAGAGAAGCTACTGTTCTGGTCAGTTTCCTAAGCAGAGTTGAACTAGATATGCCCCGTGTGTGTAGGAAGCACAGTTCTTTTGTTCTGAGCAAGCTCACTGTTCTGGCCCTATAGGAAACACAGGAGAGTAGAAGAGTGCTGTTTTCTCAAAAGCAGAGTGTGTTTCTTGCAAGGCGAGCTAGCGTTTGTTTCCCAGTCCTAAACGGAGTTGAATCCCATGCAGTTTCTGATCCTACGAGCAAGAGTTGTTTTCTGCTAAGAAGAGTCACTATTGCGCTCCCATTGCCATACACAGTGCAAATAGCACTCGCGTCTGTTCCCAGCAAGTACAGTGTATTGGACTGAAGAGAAGCTACTGTTCTTGTCAGTTTCCTAAGCAGAGTTAAACTAGATATGCCAAGTTTGTGTAGGAAGCACAGTTCTTTTGTTCTGAGCAAGCTCAATGTTCTGGCCCTATAGGAAACACAGGAGAGTAGAAGAGTGCTGTTTTCTCAAAAGCAGAGTGTGTTTCCTACAAGGCGAGCTAGTGTTTGTTTCCCAGTCCTAAACGGAGTTGAATCCCATGCAGATTCTGGTCCTACGAGCAAGAGTTGTTTTCTGCTAAGAAGAGTCACTATTGCGCTCCCATTGCCATACACAGTGCAAATAGCACTCGCGTCTGTTCCCAGCAAGTACAGTGTATTGGACTGAAGAGAAGCTACTGTTCTGGTCAGTTTCCTAAGCAGAGTTGAACTAGATATGCCCCGTGTGTGTAGGAAGCACAGTTCTTTTGTTCTGAGCAAGCTCAATGTTCTGGCCCTATAGGAAACACAGGAGAGTAGAAGAGTGCTCTTTTCTCAAAAGCAGAGTGTGTTTCTTGCAAGGCGAGCTAGCGTTTGTTTCCCAGTCCTAAACGGAGTAGAATCCCATGTAGTTTGTGGTCCTATGAGCAAGAGTTGTTTTCTGCTAAGAAGAGTCACTATTGCGCTCCCATTGCCATACACAGTGCAAATAGCACTCGCGTCTGTTCCCAGCAAGTACAGTGTATTGGACTGAAGAGAAGCTACTGTTCTGGTCAGTTTCCTAAGCAGAGTTGAACTAGATATGGCCCGTGTGTGTAGGAAGCACAGTTCTTTTGTTCTGAGCAAGCTCACTGTTCTGGCCCTATAGGAAACACAGGAGAGTAGAAGAGTGCTGTTTTCTCAAAAGCAGAGTGTGTTTCTTGCAAGGCGAGCTAGCGTTTGTTTCCCAGTCCTAAACGGAGTTGAATCCCATGCAGTTTCTGGTCCTACGAGCAAGAGTTGTTTTCTGCTAAGAAGAGTCACTATTGCGCTCCCATTGCCATACACAGTGCAAATAGCACTCGCGTCTGTTCCCAGCAAGTACAGTGTATTGGACTGAAGAGAAGCTACTGTTCTGGTCAGTTTCCTAAGCAGAGTTGAACTAGATATGCCCCGTGTGTGTAGGAAGCACAGTTCTTTTGTTCTGAGCAAGCTCAATGTTCTGGCCCTATAGGAAACACAGGAGAGTAGAAGAATGCTGTTTTCTCAAAAGCAGAGTGTGTTTCTTGCAATGCGAGGTAGCGTTTGTTTCCCAGTCCTAAACGGAGTTGAATCCCATGCAGTTTGTGGTCCTACGAGCAAGAGTTGTTTTCTGCTAAGAAGAGTCACTATTGCGCTCCCATTGCCATACACAGTGCAAATAGCACTCGCGTCTGTTCCCAGCAAGTACAGTGTATTGGACTGAAGAGAAGCTACTGTTCTGGTCAGTTTCCTAAGCAGAGTTGAACTAGATATGCCCAGTGTGTGTAGGAAGCACAGTTCTTTTGTTCTGAGCAAGCTCACTGTTCTGGCCCTATAGGAAACACAGGAGAGTAGAAGAGTGCTGTTTTCTCAAAAGCAGAGTGTGTTTCTTGCAAGGCGAGCTAGCGTTTGTTTCCCAGTCCTAAACGGAGTTGAATCCCATGCAGTTTCTGATCCTACGAGCAAGAGTTGTTTTCTGCTAAGAAGAGTCACTATTGCGCTCCCATTGCCATACACAGTGCAAATAGCACTCGCGTCTGTTCCCAGCAAGTACAGTGTATTGGACTGAAGAGAAGCTACTGTTCTTGTGAGTTTCCTAAGCAGAGTTGAACTAGATATGCCCCGTGTGTGTAGGAAGCACAGTTCTTTTGTTCTGAGCAAGCTCACTGTTCTGGCCCTACAGGAAACACAGGAGAGTAGAAGAGTGCTGTTTTCTCAAAAGCAGAGTGTGTTTCTTGCAAGGCGAGCTAGCGTTTGTTTCCCAGTCCTAAACGGAGTTGAATCCCATGCAGATTCTGGTCCTACGAGCAAGAGTTGTTTTCTGCTAAGAAGAGTCACTATTGCGCTCCCATTGCCATACACAGTGCAAATAGCACTCGCGTCTGTTCCCAGCAAGTACAGTGTATTGGACTGAAGAGAAGCTACTGTTCTGGTCAGTTTCCTAAGCAGAGTTGAACTAGATATGCCCCGTGTGTGTAGGAAGCACAGTTCTTTGGTTCTGAGCAAGCTCACTGTTCTGGCCCTATAGGAAACACAGGAGAGTAGAAGAGTGCTGTTTTCTCAAAAGCAGAGTGTGTTTCTTGCAAGGCGAGCTAGCGTTTGTTTCCCAGTCCTAAACGGTGTTGAATCCCATGCAGTTTCTGGTCCTACGAGCAAGAGTTGTTTTCTGCTAAGAAGAGTCACTATTGCGCTCCCATTGCCATACACAGTGCAAATAGCACTCGCGTCTGTTCCCAGCAAGTACAGTGTATTGGACTGAAGAGAAGCTACTGTTCTGGTCAGTTTCCTAAGCAGAGTTGAACTAGATATGCCCCGTGTGTGTAGGAAGCACAGTTCTTTTGTTCTGAGCAAGCTCACTGTTCTGGCCCTATAGGAAACACAGGAGAGTAGAAGAGTGCTGTTTTCTCAAAAGCAGAGTGTGTTTCTTGCAAGGCGAGCTAGCGTTTGTTTCCCAGTCCTAAACGGAGTTGAATCCCATGCAGTTTCTGGTCCTACGAGCAAGAGTTGTTTTCTGCTAAGAAGAGTCACTATTGCGCTCCCATTGCCATACACAGTGCAAATAGCACTCGCGTCTGTTCCCAGCAAGTACAGTGTATTGGACTGAAGAGAAGCTACTGTTCGGGTCAGTTTCCTAAGCAGAGTTGAACTAGATATGCCCCGTGTGTGTAGGAAGCACAGTTCTTTTGTTCTGAGCAAGCTCACTGTTCTGGCCCTATAGGAAACACAGGAGAGTAGAAGAGTGCTGTTTTCTCAAAAGCAGAGTGTGTTTCTTGCAAGGCGAGCTAGCGTTTGTTTCCCAGTCCTAAGCGGAGTAGAATCCCATGCAGTTTCTGGTCCTACAAGCAAGAGTTGTTTTCTGCTAAGAAGAGTCACTATTGCGCTCCCATTGCCATACACAGTGCAAATAGCACTCGCGTCTGTTCCCAGCAAGTACAGTGTATTGGACTGAAGAGAAGCTACTGTTCTGGTCAGTTTCCTAAGCAGAGTTGGACTAGATATGCCCCGTGTGTGTAGGAAGCACAGTTCTTTTGTTCTGAGCAAGCTCACTGTTCTGGCCCTATAGGAAACACAGGAGAGTAGAAGAGTGCTGTTTTCTCAAAAGCAGAGTGTGTTTCTTGCAAGGCGAGCTAGCGTTTGTTTCCCAGTCCTAAACGGAGTTGAATCCCATGCAGTTTCTGATCCTACGAGCAAGAGTTGTTTTCTGCTAAGAAGAGTCACTATTGCGCTCCCATTGCCATACACAGTGCAAATAGCACTCGCGTCTGTTCCCAGCAAGTACAGTGTATTGGACTGAAGAGAAGCTACTGTTCTTGTCAGTTTCCTAAGCAGAGTTGAACTAGATATGCCATGTTTGTGTAGGAAGCACAGTTCTTTTGTTCTGAGCAAGCTCAATGTTCTGGCCCTATAGGAAACACAGGAGAGTAGAAGAGTGCTGTTTTCTCAAAAGCAGAGTGTGTTTCCTACAAGGCGAGCTAGTGTTTGTTTCCCAGTCCTAAACGGAGTTGAATCCCATGCAGATTCTGGTCCTGCGAGCAAGAGTTGTTTTCTGCTAAGAAGAGTCACTATTGCGCTCCCATTGCCATACACAGTACAAATAGCACTCGCGTCTGTTCCCAGCAAGTACAGTGTATTGGACTGAAGAGAAGCTACTGTTTTGGTCAGTTTCCTAAGCAGAGTTGAACTAGATATGCCCCGTGTGTGTAGGAAGCACAGTTCTTTTGTTCTGAGCAAGCTCACTGTTCTGGCCCTATAGGAAACACAGGAGAGTAGAAGAGTGCTGTTTTCTCAAAAGCAGAGTGTGTTTCTTGCAAGGCGAGCTAGTGTTTGTTTCCCAGTCCTAAACGGAGTTGAATCCCATGCAGTTTCTGGTCCTACGAGCAAGAGTTGTTTTCTGCTAAGAAGAGTCACTATTGCGCTCCCATTGCCATACACAGTGCAAATAGCACTCGCGTCTGTTCCCAGCAAGTACAGTGTATTGGACTGAAGAGAAGCTACTGTTCTGGTCAGTTTCCTAAGCAGAGTTGAACTAGATATGCCCCGTGTGTGTAGGAAGCACAGTTCTTTTGTTCTGAGCAAGCTCAATGTTCTGGCCCTATAGGAAACACAGGAGAGTAGAAGAGTGCTGTTTTCTCAAAAGCAGAGTGTGTTTCTTGCAAGGCGAGCTAGCGTTTGTTTCCCAGTCCTAAACGGAGTTGAATCCCATGCAGTTTCTGGTCCTACGAGCAAGAGTTGTTTTCTGCTAAGAAGAGTCACTATTGCGCTCCCATTGCCATACACAGTGCAAATAGCACTCGCGTCTGTTCCCAGCAAGTACAGTGTATTGGACTGAAGAGAAGCTACTGTTCTTGTCAGTTTCCTAAGCAGAGTTGAACTAGATATGCCCCGTGTGTGTAGGAAGCACAGTTCTTTTGTTCTGAGCAAGCTCACTGTTCTGGCCCTATAGGAAACACAGGAGAGTAGAAGAGTGCTGTTTTCTCAAAAGCAGAGTGTGTTTCTTGCAAGGCGAGCTAGCGTTTGTTTCCCAGTCCTAAACGGAGTTGAATCCCATGCAGTTTCTGGTCCTACGAGCAAGAGTTGTTTTCTGCTAAGAAGAGTCACTATTGCGCTCCCATTGCCATACACAGTGCAAATAGCACTCGCGTCTGTTCCCAGCAAGTACAGTGTATTGGACTGAAGAGAAGCTACTGTTCTGGTCAGTTTCCTAAGCAGAGTTGAACTAGATATGCCCCGTGTGTGTAGGAAGCACAGTTCTTTTGTTCTGAGCAAGCTCACTGTTCTGGCCCTATAAGAAACACAGGAGAGTAGAAGAGTGCTGTTTTCTCAAAAGCAGAGTGTGTTTCTTGCAAGGCGAGCTAGCGTTTGTTTCCCAGTCCTAAACGGAGTTGAATCCCATGCAGTTTCTGGTCCTACGAGCAAGAGTTGTTTTCTGCTAAGAAGAGTCACTATTGAGCTCCCATTGGCATACACAGTGCAAATATCACTCACGTCTGTTCTCAGCAAGTACAGTGTATTGGACTGAAGAGAAGCTACTGTTCTTGTCAGTTTCCTAAGCAGAGTTGAACTAGATATGCCCCGTGTGTGTAGGAAGCACAGTTCTTTGGTTCTGAGCAAGCTCACTGTTCTGGCCCTATAGGAAACACAGGAGAGTAGAAGAGTGCTGTTTTCTCAAAAGCAGAGTGTGTTTCTTGCAAGGCGAGCTAGCGTTTGTTTCCCAGTCCTAAACGGAGTTGAATCCCATGCAGTTTCTGGTCCTACGAGCAAGAGTTGTTTTCTGCTAAGAAGAGTCACTATTGCGCTCCCATTGCCATACACAGTGCAAATAGCACTCGCGTCTGTTCCCAGCAAGTACAGTGTATTGGACTGAAGAGAAGCTACTGTTCTTATCAGTTTCCTAAGCAGAGTTGAACTAGATATGCCCCGTGTGTGTAGGAAGCACAGTTCTTTGGTACTGAGCAAGCTCACTGTTCTGGCCCTATAGGAAACACAGGAGAGTAGAAGAGTGCTGTTTTCTCAAAAGCAGAGTGTGTTTCTTGCAAGGCGAGCTAGCGTTTGTTTCCCAGTCCTAAATGGAGTAGAATCCCATGCAGTTTCTGGTCCTACGAACAAGAGTTGTTTTCTGCTAAGAAGAGTCACTATTGCGCTCCCATTGCCATACACAGTGGTAATAGCACTCGCGTCTGTTCCCAGCAAGTACAGTGTATTGGACTGAAGAGAAGCTACTGCTCTGGTCAGTTTCCTAAGCAGAGTTGAACTAGATATGCCCCGTGTGTGTAGGAAGCACAGTTCTTTTGTTCTGAGCAAGCACACTGTTCTGGCCCTATAGGAAACACAGGAGAGTAGAAGAGTGCTGTTTTCTCAAAAGCAGAGTGTGTTTCTTCAAGGCGAGCTAGCGTTTGTTTCCCAGTCCTAAACGGAGTTGAATCCCATGCAGATTCTGGTCCTACAAGCAAGAGTTGTTTTCTGCTAAGAAGAGTCACTATTCCGCTCCCATTGCCATACACAGTGCAAATAGCACTCGCGTCTGTTACCAGCAAGTACAGTGTATTGGACTGAAGAGAAGCTACTCTTCTGGTCAGTTTCCTAAGCAGAGTTGAACTAGATATGCCCCGTGTGTGTAGGAAGCACAGTTCTTTTGTTCTGAGCAAGCTCACTGTTCTGGCCCTATAGGAAACACAGGAGAGTAGAAGAGTGCTGTTTTCTCAAAAGCAGAGTGTGTTTCTTGCAAGGCGAGCTAGCGTTTGTTTCCCAGTCCTAAACGGAGTTGAATCCCATGCAGTTTCTGGTCCTACGAGCAAGAGTTGTTTTCTGCTAAGAAGAGTCACTATTGCGCTCCCATTGCCATACACAGTGCAAATAGCACTCGCGTCTGTTCCCAGCAAGTACAGTGTATTGGACTGAAGAGAAGCTACTGTTCTGGTCAGTTTCCTAAGCAGAGTTGAACTAGATATGCCCCGTGTGTGTAGGAAGCACAGTTCTTTTGTTCTGAGCAAGCTCACTGTTCTGGCCCTATAGGAAACACAGGAGAGTAGAAGAGTGCTGTTTTCTCAAAAGCAGAGTGTGTTTTTTGCAAGGCGAGCTAGCGTTTGTTTCCCAGTCCTAAACGGAGTTGAATCCCATGCAGATTCTGGTCCTACGAGCAAGAGTTGTTTTCTGCTAAGAAGAGTCACTATTGCGCTCCCATTGCCATACACAGTGCAAATAGCACTCGCGTCTGTTCCCAGCAGGTACAGTGTATTGGACTGAAGAGAAGCTACTGTTCTGGTCAGTTTCCTAAGCAGAGTTGAACTAGATATGCCCCGTGTGTGTAGGAAGCACAGTTCTTTTGTTCTGAGCAAGCTCACTGTTCTGGCCCTATAGGAAACACAGGAGAGTAGAAGAGTGCTGTTTTCTCAAAAGCAGAGTGTGTTTCTTGCAAGGCGAGCTAGCGTTTGTTTCCCAGTCCTAAACGGAGTTGAATCCCATGCAGTTTCTGGTCCTATGAGCAAGAGTTGTTTTCTGCTAAGAAGAGTCACTATTGCGCTCCCATTGCCATACACAGTGCAAATAGCACTCGCGTCTGTTCCCAGCAAGTACAGTGTATTGGACTGAAGAGAAGCTACTGTTCTGGTCAGTTTCCTAAGCAGAGTTGAACTAGATATGCCCCGTGTGTGTAGGAAGCACAGTTCTTTTGTTCTGAGCAAGCTCACTGTTCTGGCCCTATAGGAAACACAGGAGAGTAGAAGAGTGCTGTTTTCTCAAAAGCAGAGTGTGTTTTTTGCAAGGCGAGCTAGCGTTTGTTTCCCAGTCCTAAACGGAGTTGAATCCCATGCAGATTCTGGTCCTACGAGCAAGAGTTGTTTTCTGCTAAGAAGAGTCACTATTGCGCTCCCATTGCCATACACAGTGCAAATAGCACTCGCGTCTGTTCCCAGCAAGTACAGTGTATTGGACTGAAGAGAAGCTACTGTTCTGGTCAGTTTCCTAAGCAGAGTTGAACTAGATATGCCCCGTGTGTGTAGGAAGCACAGTTCTTTTGTTCTGAGCAAGCTCACTGTTCTGGCCCTATAGGAAACACAGGAGAGTAGAAGAGTGCTGTTTTCTCAAAAGCAGAGTGTGTTTCTTGCAAGGCGAGCTAGCGTTTGTTTCCCAGTCCTAAACGGAGTTGAATCCCATGCAGTTTCTGGTCCTATGAGCAAGAGTTGTTTTCTGCTAAGAAGAGTCACTATTGCGCTCCCATTGCCATACACAGTGCAAATAGCACTCGCGTCTGTTCCCAGCAAGTACAGTGTATTGGACTGAAGAGAAGCTACTGTTCTTGTCAGTTTCCTAAGCAGAGTTGAACTAGATATGCCCCGTGTGTGTAGGAAGCACAGTTCTTTGGTTCTGAGCAAGCTCACTGTTCTGGCCCTATAGGAAACACAGGAGAGT
Organism: Peromyscus eremicus; assembly: GCF_949786415.1. Classification (NCBI taxonomy): domain Eukaryota; kingdom Metazoa; phylum Chordata; class Mammalia; order Rodentia; family Cricetidae; genus Peromyscus; species Peromyscus eremicus. Next base: position 45,146 of record NW_026736046.1, read on the forward strand.
AGAAGAGTGCTGTTTTCTCAAAAGCAGAGTGTGTTTCTTGCAAGGCGAGCTAGCGTTTGTTTCCCAGTCCTAAACGGAGTTGAATCCCATGCAGTTTCTGGTCCTACGAGCAAGAGTTGTTTTCTGCTAAGAAGAGTCACTATTGCGCTCCCATTGCCATACACAGTGCAAATAGCACTCGCGTCTGTTCCCAGCAAGTACAGTGTATTGGACTGAAGAGAAGCTACTGTTCTGGTCAGTTTCCTAAGCAGAGTTGAACTAGATATGCCCCGTGTGTGTAGGAAGCACAGTTCTTTGGTTCTGAGCAAGCTCACTGTTCTGGCCCTATAGGAAACACAGGAGAGTAGAAGAGTGCTGTTTTCTCAAAAGCAGAGTGTGTTTCTTGCAAGGCGAGCTAGCGTTTGTTTCCCAGTCCTAAACGGAGTAGAATCCCATGCAGTTTCTGGTCCTACGAGCAAGAGTTGTTTTCTGCTAAGAAGAGTCACTATTGCGCTCCCATTGCCATACACAGTGCAAATAGCACTCGCGTCTGTTCCCAGCAAGTACAGTGTATTGGACTGAAGAGAAGCTACTGTTCTGGTCAGTTTCCTAAGCAGAGTTGAACTAGATATGCCCCGTGTGTGTAGGAAGCACAGTTCTTTGGTTCTGAGCAGGCTCACTGTTCTGGCCCTATAGGAAACACAGGAGAGTAGAAGAGTGCTGTTTTCTCAAAAGCAGAGTGTGTTTCTTGCAAGGCGAGCTAGCGTTTGTTTCCCAGTCCTAAACGGAGTTGAATCCCATGCAGTTTCTGGTCCTACGAGCAAGAGTTGTTTTCTGCTAAGAAGAGTCACTATTGCGCTCCCTTTGCCATACACAGTGCAAATAGCACTCGCGTCTGTTCCCAGCAAGTACAGTGTATTGGACTGAAGAGAAGCTACTGTTCTTGTGAGTTTCCTAAGCAGAGTTGAACTAGATATGCCCCGTGTGTGTAGGAAGCACAGTTCTTTGGTTCTGAGCAAGCTCACTGTTCTGGCCCTATAGGAAACACAGGAGAGTAGAAGAGTGCTGTTTTCTCAAAAGCAGAGTGTGTTTCTTGCAAGGCGAGCTAGCGTTTGTTTCCCAGTCCTAAACGGAGTAGAATCCCATGCAGTTTCTGGTCCTACGAGCAAGAGTTGTTTTCTGCTAAGAAGAGTCACTATTGCGCTCCCATTGCCATACACAGTGCAAATAGCACTGGCGTCTGTTCCCAGCAAGTACAGTGTATTGGACTGAAGAGAAGCTACTGTTCTGGTCAGTTTCCTAAGCAGAGTTGAACTAGATATGCCCCGTGTGTGTAGGAAGCACAGTTCTTTTGTTCTGAGCAAGCTCACTGTTCTGGCCCTATAGGAAACACAGGAGAGTAGAAGAGTGCTGTTTTCTCAAAAGCAGAGTGTGTTTCTTTCAAGGCGAGCTAGCGTTTGTTTCCCAGTCCTAAACGGAGTTGAATCCCATGCAGTTTCTGGTCCTACGAGCAAGAGTTGTTTTCTGCTAAGAAGAGTCACTATTGCGCTCCCATTGCCATACACAGTGCAAATAGCACTCGCGTCTGTTCCCAGCAAGTACAGTGTATTGGACTGTAGAGAAGCTACTGTTCTGGTCAGTTTCCTAAGCAGAGTTGAACTAGATATGCCCCGTGTGTGTAGGAAGCACAGTTCTTTGGTTCTGAGCAAGCTCACTGTTCTGGCCCTATAGGAAACACAGGAGAGTAGAAGAGTGCTGTTTTCTCAAAAGCAGAGTGTGTTTCTTGCAAGGCGAGCTAGCGTTTGTTTCCCAGTCCTAAACGGAGTTGAATCCCATGCAGTTTCTGGTCCTACGAGCAAGAGTTGTTTTCTGCTAAGAAGAGTCACTATTGCGCTCCCATTGCCATACACAGTGCAAATAGCACTCGCGTCTGTTCCCAGCAAGTACAGTGTATTGGACTGAAGAGAAGCTACTGTTCTGGTCAGTTTCCTAAGCAGAGTTGAACTAGATATGCCCCGTGTGTGTAGGAAGCACAGTTCTTTGGTTCTGAGCAAGCTCACTGTTCTGGCCCTATAGGAAACACAGGAGAGTAGAAGAGTGCTGTTTTCTCAAAAGCAGAGTGTGTTTCTTGCAAGGCGAGCTAGCGTTTGTTTCCCAGTCCTAAACGGAGTAGAATCCCATGCAGTTTCTGGTCCTACGAGCAAGAGTTGTTTTCTGCTAAGAAGAGTCACTATTGCGCTCCCATTGCCATACACAGTGCAAATAGCACTCGCGTCTGTTCCCAGCAAGTACAGTGTATTGGACTGAAGAGAAGCTACTGTTCTGGTCAGTTTCCTAAGCAGAGTTGAACTAGATATGCCCCGTGTGTGTAGGAAGCACAGTTCTTTGGTTCTGAGCAGGCTCACTGTTCTGGCCCTATAGGAAACACAGGAGAGTAGAAGAGTGCTGTTTTCTCAAAAGCAGAGTGTGTTTCTTGCAAGGCGAGCTAGCGTTTGTTTCCCAGTCCTAAACGGAGTTGAATCTCATGCAGTTTCTGGTCCTACGAGCAAGAGTTGTTTTCTGCTAAGAAGAGTCACTATTGCGCTCCCATTGCCATACACAGTGCAAATAGCACTCATGTCTGTTCCCAGCAAGTACAGTGTATTGGACTGAAGAGAAGCTACTGTTCTGGTCAGTTTCCTAAGCAGAGTTGAACTAGATATGCCCCGTGTGTGTAGGAAGCACAGTTCTTTTGTTCTGAGCAAGCTCACTGTTCTGGCCCTATAGGAAACACAGGAGAGTAGAAGAGTGCTGTTTTCTCAAAAGCAGAGTGTGTTTCTTGCAAGGCGAGCTAGCGTTTGTTTCCCAGTCCTAAACGGAGTTGAATCCCATGCAGTTTCTGGTCCTATGAGCAAGAGTTGTTTTCTGCTAAGAAGAGTCACTATTGCGCTCCCATTGCCATACACAGTGCAAATAGCACTCGCGTCTGTTCCCAGCAAGTACAGTGTATTGGACTGAAGAGAAGCTACTGTTCTTGTCAGTTTCCTAAGCAGAGTTGAACTAGATATGCCCCGTGTGTGTAGGAAGCACAGTTCTTTGGTTCTGAGCAAGCTCACTGTTCTGGCCCTATAGGAAACACAGGAGAGTAGAAGAGTGCTGTTTTCTCAAAAGCAGAGTGTGTTTCTTGCAAGGCGAGCTAGCGTTTGTTTCCCAGTCCTAAACGGAGTTGAATCCCATGCAGTTTCTGGTCCTACGAGCAAGAGTTGTTTTCTGCTAAGAAGAGTCACTATTGCGCTCCCATTGCCATACACAGTGCAAATAGCACTCGCGTCTGTTCCCAGCAAGTACAGTGTATTGGACTGAAGAGAAGCTACTGTTCTGGTCAGTTTCCTAAGCAGAGTTGAACTAGATATGCCCCGTGTGTGTAGGAAGCACAGTTCTTTGGTTCTGAGCAAGCTCACTGTTCTGGCCCTATAGGAAACACAGGAGAGTAGAAGAGTGCTGTTTTCTCAAAAGCAGAGTGTGTTTCTTGCAAGGCGAGCTAGCGTTTGTTTCCCAGTCCTAAACGGAGTAGAATCCCATGCAGTTTCTGGTCCTACGAGCAAGAGTTGTTTTCTGCTAAGAAGAGTCACTATTGCGCTCCCATTGCCATACACAGTGCAAATAGCACTCGCGTCTGTTCCCAGCAAGTACAGTGTATTGGACTGAAGAGAAGCTACTGTTCTGGTCAGTTTCCTAAGCAGAGTTGAACTAGATATGCCCCGTGTGTGTAGGAAGCACAGTTCTTTGGTTCTGAGCAGGCTCACTGTTCTGGCCCTATAGGAAACACAGGAGAGTAGAAGAGTGCTGTTTTCTCAAAAGCAGAGTGTGTTTCTTGCAAGGCGAGCTAGCGTTTGTTTCCCAGTCCTAAACGGAGTTGAATCCCATGCAGTTTCTGGTCCTACGAGCAAGAGTTGTTTTCTGCTAAGAAGAGTCACTATTGCGCTCCCTTTGCCATACACAGTGCAAATAGCACTCGCGTCTGTTCCCAGCAAGTACAGTGTATTGGACTGAAGAGAAGCTACTGTTCTTGTGAGTTTCCTAAGCAGAGTTGAACTAGATATGCCCCGTGTGTGTAGGAAGCACAGTTCTTTGGTTCTGAGCAAGCTCACTGTTCTGGCCCTATAGGAAACACAGGAGAGTAGAAGAGTGCTGTTTTCTCAAAAGCAGAGTGTGTTTCTTGCAAGGCGAGCTAGCGTTTGTTTCCCAGTCCTAAACGGAGTAGAATCCCATGCAGTTTCTGGTCCTACGAGCAAGAGTTGTTTTCTGCTAAGAAGAGTCACTATTGCGCTCCCATTGCCATACACAGTGCAAATAGCACTGGCGTCTGTTCCCAGCAAGTACAGTGTATTGGACTGAAGAGAAGCTACTGCTCTGGTCAGTTTCCTAAGCAGAGTTGAACTAGATATGCCCCGTGTGTGTAGGAAGCACAGTTCTTTTGTTCTGAGCAAGCACACTGTTCTGGCCCTATAGGAAACACAGGAGAGTAGAAGAGTGCTGTTTTCTCAAAAGCAGAGTGTGTTTCTTCAAGGCGAGCTAGCGTTTGTTTCCCAGTCCTAAACGGAGTTGAATCCCATGCAGATTCTGGTCCTACAAGCAAGAGTTGTTTTCTGCTAAGAAGAGTCACTATTGCGCTCCCATTGCCATACACAGTGTAAATAGCACTCGCGTCTGTTACCAGCAAGTACAGTGTATTGGACTGAAGAGAAGCTACTGTTCTGGTCAGTTTCCTAAGCAGAGTTGAACTAGATATGCCCCGTGTGTGTAGGAAGCACAATTCTTTGGTTCTGAGCATCTCACTGTTCTGGCCCTATAGGAAACACAGGAGAGTAGAAGAGTGCTGTTTTCTCAAAAGCAGAGTGTGTTTCTTGCAAGGCGAGCTAGCGTTTGTTTCCCAGTCCTAAACGGAGTTGAATCCCATGCAGTTTCTGGTCCTACGAGCAAGAGTTGTTTTCTGCTAAGAAGAGTCACTATTGTGCTCCCATTGCCATACACAGTGCAAATAGCACTCGCGTCTGTTCCCAGCAAGTACAGTGTATTGGACTGAAGAGAAGCTACTGTTCTGGTCAGTTTCCTAAGCAGAGTTGAACTAGATATGCCCCGTGTGTGTAGGAAGCACAGTTCTTTTGTTCTGAGCAAGCTCACTGTTCTGGCCCTATAGGAAACACAGGAGAGTAGAAGAGTGCTGTTTTCTCAAAAGCAGAGTGTGTTTTTTGCAAGGCGAGGTAGCGTTTGTTTCCCAGTCCTAAACGGAGTTGAATCCCATGCAGATTCTGGTCCTACGAGCAAGAGTTGTTTTCTGCTAAGAAGAGTCACTATTGTGCTCCCATTGCCATACACAGTGCAAATAGCACTCGCGTCTGTTCCCAGCAAGTACAGTGTATTGGACTGAAGAGAAGCTACTGTTCTGGTCAGTTTCCTAAGCAGAGTTGAACTAGATATGCCCCGTGTGTGTAGGAAGCACAGTTCTTTTGTTCTGAGCAAGCTCACTGTTCTGGCCCTATAGGAAACACAGGAGAGTAGAAGAGTGCTGTTTTCTCAAAAGCAGAGTGTGTTTCTTTCAAGGCGAGCTAGCGTTTGTTTCCCAGTCCTAAACGGAGTTGAATCCCATGCAGTTTCTGGTCCTACGAGCAAGAGTTGTTTTCTGCTAAGAAGAGTCACTATTGCGCTCCCATTGCCATACACAGTGCAAATAGCACTCGCGTCTGTTCCCAGCAAGTACAGTGTATTGGACTGTAGAGAAGCTACTGTTCTGGTCAGTTTCCTAAGCAGAGTTGAACTAGATATGCCCCGTGTGTGTAAAAAGCACAGTTCTTTGGTTCTGAGCAAGCTCACTGTTCTGGCCCTATAGGAAACACAGGAGAGTAGAAGAGTGCTGTTTTCTCAAAAGCAGAGTGTGTTTCTTGCAAGGCGAGCTAGCGTTTGTTTCCCAGTCCTAAACGGAGTTGAATCCCATGCAGTTTCTGGTCCTACGAGCAAGAGTTGTTTTCTGCTAAGAAGAGTCACTATTGCGCTCCCATTGCCATACACAGTGCAAATAGCACTCGCGTCTGTTCCCAGCAAGTACAGTGTATTGGACTGAAGAGAAGCTACTGTTCTGGTCAGTTTCCTAAGCAGAGTTGAACTAGATATGCCCCGTGTGTGTAGGAAGCACAGTTCTTTGGTTCTGAGCAAGCTCACTGTTCTGGCCCTATAGGAAACACAGGAGAGTAGAAGAGTGCTGTTTTCTCAAAAGCAGAGTGTGTTTCTTGCAAGGCGAGCTAGCGTTTGTTTCCCAGTCCTAAACGGAGTAGAATCCCATGCAGTTTCTGGTCCTACGAGCAAGAGTTGTTTTCTGCTAAGAAGAGTCACTATTGCGCTCCCATTGCCATACACAGTGCAAATAGCACTCGCGTCTGTTCCCAGCAAGTACAGTGTATTGGACTGAAGAGAAGCTACTGTTCTGGTCAGTTTCCTAAGCAGAGTTGAACTAGATATGCCCCGTGTGTGTAGGAAGCACAGTTCTTTGGTTCTGAGCAGGCTCACTGTTCTGGCCCTATAGGAAACACAGGAGAGTAGAAGAGTGCTGTTTTCTCAAAAGCAGAGTGTGTTTCTTGCAAGGCGAGCTAGCGTTTGTTTCCCAGTCCTAAACGGAGTTGAATCTCATGCAGTTTCTGGTCCTACGAGCAAGAGTTGTTTTCTGCTAAGAAGAGTCACTATTGCGCTCCCATTGCCATACACAGTGCAAATAGCACTCATGTCTGTTCCCAGCAAGTACAGTGTATTGGACTGAAGAGAAGCTACTGTTCTGGTCAGTTTCCTAAGCAGAGTTGAACTAGATATGCCCCGTGTGTGTAGGAAGCACAGTTCTTTGGTTCTGAGCAAGCTCACTGTTCTGGCCCTATAGGAAACACAGGAGAGTAGAAGAGTGCTGTTTTCTCAAAAGCAGAGTGTGTTTCTTGCAAGGCGAGCTAGCGTTTGTTTCCCAGTCCTAAACGGAGTAGAATCCCATGCAGTTTCTGGTCCTACGAGCAAGAGTTGTTTTCTGCTAAGAAGAGTCACTATTGCGCTCCCATTGCCATACACAGTGCAAATAGCACTCGCGTCTGTTCCCAGCAAGTACAGTGTATTGGACTGAAGAGAAGCTACTGTTCTTGTCAGTTTCCTAAGCAGAGTTGAACTAGATATGCCCCGTGTGTGTAGGAAGCACAGTTCTTTGGTTCTGAGCAAGCTCACTGTTCTGGCCCTATAGGAAACACAGGAGAGTAGAAGAGTGCTGTTTTCTCAAAAGCAGAGTGTGTTTCTTGCAAGGCGAGCTAGCGTTTGTTTCCCAGTCCTAAACGGAGTTGAATCCCATGCAGTTTCTGGTCCTACGAGCAAGAGTTGTTTTCTGCTAAGAAGAGTCACTATTGCGCTCCCATTGCCATACACAGTGCAAATAGCACTCGCGTCTGTTCCCAGCAAGTACAGTGTATTGGACTGAAGAGAAGCTACTGTTCTGGTCAGTTTCCTAAGCAGAGTTGAACTAGATATGCCCCGTGTGTGTAGGAAGCACAGTTCTTTGGTTCTGAGCAAGCTCACTGTTCTGGCCCTATAGGAAACACAGGAGAGTAGAAGAGTGCTGTTTTCTCAAAAGCAGAGTGTGTTTCTTGCAAGGCGAGCTAGCGTTTGTTTCCCAGTCCTAAACGGAGTAGAATCCCATGCAGTTTCTGGTCCTACGAGCAAGAGTTGTTTTCTGCTAAGAAGAGTCACTATTGCGCTCCCATTGCCATACACAGTGCAAATAGCACTCGCGTCTGTTCCCAGCAAGTACAGTGTATTGGACTGAAGAGAAGCTACTGTTCTGGTCAGTTTCCTAAGCAGAGTTGAACTAGATATGCCCCGTGTGTGTAGGAAGCACAGTTCTTTGGTTCTGAGCAGGCTCACTGTTCTGGCCCTATAGGAAACACAGGAGAGTAGAAGAGTGCTGTTTTCTCAAAAGCAGAGTGTGTTTCTTGCAAGGCGAGCTAGCGTTTGTTTCCCAGTCCTAAACGGAGTTGAATCCCATGCAGTTTCTGGTCCTACGAGCAAGAGTTGTTTTCTGCTAAGAAGAGTCACTATTGCGCTCCCTTTGCCATACACAGTGCAAATAGCACTCGCGTCTGTTCCCAGCAAGTACAGTGTATTGGACTGAAGAGAAGCTACTGTTCTTGTGAGTTTCCTAAGCAGAGTTGAACTAGATATGCCCCGTGTGTGTAGGAAGCACAGTTCTTTGGTTCTGAGCAAGCTCACTGTTCTGGCCCTATAGGAAACACAGGAGAGTAGAAGAGTGCTGTTTTCTCAAAAGCAGAGTGTGTTTCTTGCAAGGCGAGCTAGCGTTTGTTTCCCAGTCCTAAACGGAGTAGAATCCCATGCAGTTTCTGGTCCTACGAGCAAGAGTTGTTTTCTGCTAAGAAGAGTCACTATTGCGCTCCCATTGCCATACACAGTGCAAATAGCACTGGCGTCTGTTCCCAGCAAGTACAGTGTATTGGACTGAAGAGAAGCTACTGCTCTGGTCAGTTTCCTAAGCAGAGTTGAACTAGATATGCCCCGTGTGTGTAGGAAGCACAGTTCTTTTGTTCTGAGCAAGCTCACTGTTCTGGCCCTATAGGAAACACAGGAGAGTAGAAGAGTGCTGTTTTCTCAAAAGCAGAGTGTGTTTCTTCAAGGCGAGCTAGCGTTTGTTTCCCAGTCCTAAACGGAGTTGAATCCCATGCAGATTCTGGTCCTACAAGCAAGAGTTGTTTTCTGCTAAGAAGAGTCACTATTGCGCTCCCATTGCCATACACAGTGTAAATAGCACTCGCGTCTGTTACCAGCAAGTACAGTGTATTGGACTGAAGAGAAGCTACTGTTCTGGTCAGTTTCCTAAGCAGAGTTGAACTAGATATGCCCCGTGTGTGTAGGAAGCACAATTCTTTGGTTCTGAGCATCTCACTGTTCTGGCCCTATAGGAAACACAGGAGAGTAGAAGAGTGCTGTTTTCTCAAAAGCAGAGTGTGTTTCTTGCAAGGCGAGCTAGCGTTTGTTTCCCAGTCCTAAACGGAGTTGAATCCCATGCAGTTTCTGGTCCTACGAGCAAGAGTTGTTTTCTGCTAAGAAGAGTCACTATTGTGCTCCCATTGCCATACACAGTGCAAATAGCACTCGCGTCTGTTCCCAGCAAGTACAGTGTATTGGACTGAAGAGAAGCTACTGTTCTGGTCAGTTTCCTAAGCAGAGTTGAACTAGATATGCCCCGTGTGTGTAGGAAGCACAGTTCTTTTGTTCTGAGCAAGCTCACTGTTCTGGCCCTATAGGAAACACAGGAGAGTAGAAGAGTGCTGTTTTCTCAAAAGCAGAGTGTGTTTTTTGCAAGGCGAGGTAGCGTTTGTTTCCCAGTCCTAAACGGAGTTGAATCCCATGCAGATTCTGGTCCTACGAGCAAGAGTTGTTTTCTGCTAAGAAGAGTCACTATTGTGCTCCCATTGCCATACACAGTGCAAATAGCACTCGCGTCTGTTCCCAGCAAGTACAGTGTATTGGACTGAAGAGAAGCTACTGTTCTGGTCAGTTTCCTAAGCAGAGTTGAACTAGATATGCCCCGTGTGTGTAGGAAGCACAGTTCTTTTGTTCTGAGCAAGCTCACTGTTCTGGCCCTATAGGAAACACAGGAGAGTAGAAGAGTGCTGTTTTCTCAAAAGCAGAGTGTGTTTCTTTCAAGGCGAGCTAGCGTTTGTTTCCCAGTCCTAAACGGAGTTGAATCCCATGCAGTTTCTGGTCCTACGAGCAAGAGTTGTTTTCTGCTAAGAAGAGTCACTATTGCGCTCCCATTGCCATACACAGTGCAAATAGCACTCGCGTCTGTTCCCAGCAAGTACAGTGTATTGGACTGTAGAGAAGCTACTGTTCTGGTCAGTTTCCTAAGCAGAGTTGAACTAGATATGCCCCGTGTGTGTAGGAAGCACAGTTCTTTGGTTCTGAGCAAGCTCACTGTTCTGGCCCTATAGGAAACACAGGAGAGTAGAAGAGTGCTGTTTTCTCAAAAGCAGAGTGTGTTTCTTGCAAGGCGAGCTAGCGTTTGTTTCCCAGTCCTAAACGGAGTTGAATCCCATGCAGTTTCTGGTCCTACGAGCAAGAGTTGTTTTCTGCTAAGAAGAGTCACTATTGCGCTCCCATTGCCATACACAGTGCAAATAGCACTCGCGTCTGTTCCCAGCAAGTACAGTGTATTGGACTGAAGAGAAGCTACTGTTCTGGTCAGTTTCCTAAGCAGAGTTGAACTAGATATGCCCCGTGTGTGTAGGAAGCACAGTTCTTTGGTTCTGAGCAAGCTCACTGTTCTGGCCCTATAGGAAACACAGGAGAGTAGAAGAGTGCTGTTTTCTCAAAAGCAGAGTGTGTTTCTTGCAAGGCGAGCTAGCGTTTGTTTCCCAGTCCTAAACGGAGTAGAATCCCATGCAGTTTCTGGTCCTACGAGCAAGAGTTGTTTTCTGCTAAGAAGAGTCACTATTGCGCTCCCATTGCCATACACAGTGCAAATAGCACTCGCGTCTGTTCCCAGCAAGTACAGTGTATTGGACTGAAGAGAAGCTACTGTTCTGGTCAGTTTCCTAAGCAGAGTTGAACTAGATATGCCCCGTGTGTGTAGGAAGCACAGTTCTTTGGTTCTGAGCAGGCTCACTGTTCTGGCCCTATAGGAAACACAGGAGAGTAGAAGAGTGCTGTTTTCTCAAAAGCAGAGTGTGTTTCTTGCAAGGCGAGCTAGCGTTTGTTTCCCAGTCCTAAACGGAGTTGAATCTCATGCAGTTTCTGGTCCTACGAGCAAGAGTTGTTTTCTGCTAAGAAGAGTCACTATTGCGCTCCCATTGCCATACACAGTGCAAATAGCACTCATGTCTGTTCCCAGCAAGTACAGTGTATTGGACTGAAGAGAAGCTACTGTTCTGGTCAGTTTCCTAAGCAGAGTTGAACTAGATATGCCCCGTGTGTGTAGGAAGCACAGTTCTTTGGTTCTGAGCAAGCTCACTGTTCTGGCCCTATAGGAAACACAGGAGAGTAGAAGAGTGCTGTTTTCTCAAAAGCAGAGTGTGTTTCTTGCAAGGCGAGCTAGCGTTTGTTTCCCAGTCCTAAACGGAGTAGAATCCCATGCAGTTTCTGGTCCTACGAGCAAGAGTTGTTTTCTGCTAAGAAGAGTCACTATTGCGCTCCCATTGCCATACACAGTGCAAATAGCACTCGCGTCTGTTCCCAGCAAGTACAGTGTATTGGACTGAAGAGAAGCTACTGTTCTGGTCAGTTTCCTAAGCAGAGTTGAACTAGATATGCCCCGTGTGTGTAGGAAGCACAGTTCTTTGGTTCTGAGCAAGCTCACTGTTCTGGCCCTATAGGAAACACAGGAGAGTAGAAGAGTGCTGTTTTCTCAAAAGCAGAGTGTGTTTCCTGCAAGGCGAGCTAGCGTTTGTTTCCCAGTCCTAAACGGAGTAGAATCCCATGCAGTTTGTGGTCCTACGAGCAAGAGTTGTTTTCTGCTAAAAAGAGTCACTATTGGGCTCCCATTGCCATACACAGTGCAAATAGCACTCGCGTCTGTTCCCAGCAAGTACAGTGTATTGGACTGAAGAGAAGCTACTGTTCTGGTCAGTTTCCTAAGCAGAGTTGAACTAGATATGCCCCGTGTGTGTAGGAAGCACAGTTCTTTTGTTCTGAGCAAGCTCACTGTTCTGGCCCTATAGGAAACACAGGAGAGTAGAAGAGTGCTGTTTTCTAAAAAGCAGAGTGTGTTTCTTGCAAGGCGAGCTAGCGTTTGTTTCCCAGTCCTAAGCGGAGTAGAATCCCATGCAGTCTCTGGTCCTACGAGCAAGAGTTGTTTTCTGCTAAGAAGAGTCACTATTGCGCTCCCATTGCCATACACAGTGCAAATAGCACTCGCGTCTGTTCCCAGCAAGTACAGTGTATTGGACTGAAGAGAAGCTACTGTTCTGGTCAGTTTCCTAAGCAGAGTTGAACTAGATATGCCCCGTGTGTGTAGGAAGCACAGTTCTTTTGTTCTGAGCAAGCTCACTGTTCTGGCCCTATAGGAAACACAGGAGAGTAGAAGAGTGCTGTTTTCTCAAAAGCAGAGTGTGTTTCTTGCAAGGCGAGCTAGCGTTTGTTTCCCAGTCCTAAACGGAGTTGAATCCCATGCAGTTTCTGATCCTACGAGCAAGAGTTGTTTTCTGCTAAGAAGAGTCACTATTGCGCTCCCATTGCCATACACAGTGCAAATAGCACTCGCGTCTGTTCCCAGCAAGTACAGTGTATTGGACTGAAGAGAAGCTACTGTTCTTGTCAGTTTCCTAAGCAGAGTTAAACTAGATATGCCAAGTTTGTGTAGGAAGCACAGTTCTTTTGTTCTGAGCAAGCTCAATGTTCTGGCCCTATAGAAAACACAGGAGAGTAGAAGAGTGCTGTTTTCTCAAAAGCAGAGTGTGTTTCCTACAAGGCGAGCTAGTGTTTGTTTCCCAGTCCTAAACGGAGTTGAATCCCATGCAGATTCTGGTCCTACGAGCAAGAGTTGTTTTCTGCTAAGAAGAGTCACTATTGCGCTCCCATTGCCATACACAGTGCAAATAGCACTCGCGTCTGTTCCCAGCAAGTACAGTGTATTGGACTGAAGAGAAGCTACTGTTCTGGTCAGTTTCCTAAGCAGAGTTGAACTAGATATGCCCCGTGTGTGTAGGAAGCACAGTTCTTTTGTTCTGAGCAAGCTCAATGTTCTGGCCCTATAGGAAACACAGGAGAGTAGAAGAGTGCTCTTTTCTCAAAAGCAGAGTGTGTTTCTTGCAAGGCGAGCTAGCGTTTGTTTCCCAGTCCTAAACGGAGTAGAATCCCATGTAGTTTGTGGTCCTACGAGCAAGAGTTGTTTTCTGCTAAGAAGAGTCACTATTGCGCTCCCATTGCCATACACAGTGCAAATAGCACTCGCGTCTGTTCCCAGCAAGTACAGTGTATTGGACTGAAGAGAAGCTACTGTTCTGGTCAGTTTCCTAAGCAGAGTTGAACTAGATATGGCCCGTGTGTGTAGGAAGCACAGTTCTTTTGTTCTGAGCAAGCTCACTGTTCTGGCCCTATAGGAAACACAGGAGAGTAGAAGAGTGCTGTTTTCTCAAAAGCAGAGTGTGTTTCTTGCAAGGCGAGCTAGCGTTTGTTTCCCAGTCCTAAACGGAGTTGAATCCCATGCAGTTTCTGGTCCTACGAGCAAGAGTTGTTTTCTGCTAAGAAGAGTCACTATTGCGCTCCCATTGCCATACACAGTGCAAATAGCACTCGCGTCTGTTCCCAGCAAGTACAGTGTATTGGACTGAAGAGAAGCTACTGTTCTGGTCAGTTTCCTAAGCAGAGTTGAACTAGATATGCCCCGTGTGTGTAGGAAGCACAGTTCTTTTGTTCTGAGCAAGCTCAATGTTCTGGCCCTATAGGAAACACAGGAGAGTAGAAGAATGCTGTTTTCTCAAAAGCAGAGTGTGTTTCTTGCAATGCGAGGTAGCGTTTGTTTCCCAGTCCTAAACGGAGTTGAATCCCATGCAGTTTCTGGTCCTACGAGCAAGAGTTGTTTTCTGCTAAGAAGAGTCACTATTGCGCTCCCATTGCCATACACAGTGCAAATAGCACTCGCGTCTGTTCCCAGCAAGTACAGTGTATTGGACTGAAGAGAAGCTACTGTTCTGGTCAGTTTCCTAAGCAGAGTTGAACTAGATATGCCCCGTGTGTGTAGGAAGCACAGTTCTTTTGTTCTGAGCAAGCTCACTGTTCTGGCCCTATAGAAAACACAGGAGAGTAGAAGAGTGCTGTTTTCTCAAAAGCAGAGTGTGTTTCTTGCAAGGCGAGCTAGCGTTTGTTTCCCAGTCCTAAACGGAGTTGAATCCCATGCAGTTTCTGGTCCTACGAGCAAGAGTTGTTTTCTGCTAAGAAGAGTCACTATTGTGCTCCCATTGCCATACACAGTGCAAATAGCACTCGCGTCTGTTCCCAGCAAGTACAGTGTATTGGACTGAAGAGAAGCTACTGCTCTGGTCAGTTTCCTAAGCAGAGTTGAACTAGATATGCCCCGTGTGTGTAGGAAGCACAGTTCTTTTGTTCTGAGCAAGCACACTGTTCTGGCCCTATAGGAAACACAGGAGAGTAGAAGAGTGCTGTTTTCTCAAAAGCAGAGTGTGTTTCTTCAAGGCGAGCTAGCGTTTGTTTCCCAGTCCTAAACGGAGTTGAATCCCATGCAGATTCTGGTCCTACAAGCAAGAGTTGTTTTCTGCTAAGAAGAGTCACTATTGCGCTCCCATTGCCATACACAGTGCAAATAGCACTCGCGTCTGTTACCAGCAAGTACAGTGTATTGGACTGAAGAGAAGCTACTGTTCTGGTCAGTTTCCTAAGCAGAGTTGAACTAGATATGCCCCGTGTGTGTAGGAAGCACAATTCTTTGGTTCTGAGCATCTCACTGTTCTGGCCCTATAGGAAACACAGGAGAGTAGAAGAGTGCTGTTTTCTCAAAAGCAGAGTGTGTTTCTTGCAAGGCGAGCTAGCGTTTGTTTCCCAGTCCTAAACGGAGTTGAATCCCATGCAGTTTCTGGTCCTACGAGCAAGAGTTGTTTTCTGCTAAGAAGAGTCACTATTGTGCTCCCATTGCCATACACAGTGCAAATAGCACTCGCGTCTGTTCCCAGCAAGTACAGTGTATTGGACTGAAGAGAAGCTACTGTTCTGGTCAGTTTCCTAAGCAGAGTTGAACTAGATATGGCCCGTGTGTGTAGGAAGCACAGTTCTTTTGTTCTGAGCAAGCTCACTGTTCTGGCCCTATAGGAAACACAGGAGAGTAGAAGAGTGCTGTTTTCTCAAAAGCAGAGTGTGTTTTTTGCAAGGCGAGCTAGCGTTTGTTTCCCAGTCCTAAACGGAGTTGAATCCCATGCAGATTCTGGTCCTACGAGCAAGAGTTGTTTTCTGCTAAGAAGAGTCACTATTGCGCTCCCATTGCCATACACAGTGCAAATAGCACTCGCGTCTGTTCCCAGCAAGTACAGTGTATTGGACTGAAGAGAAGCTACTGTTCTGGTCAGTTTCCTAAGCAGAGTTGAACTAGATATGCCCCGTGTGTGTAGGAAGCACAGTTCTTTTGTTCTGAGCAAGCTCACTGTTCTGGCCCATAGGAAACACAGGAGAGTAGAAGAGTGCTGTTTTCTCAAAAGCAGAGTGTGTTTCTTGCAAGGCGAGCTAGCGTTTGTTTCCCAGTCCTAAACGGAGTTGAATCCCATGCAGTTTCTGATCCTACGAGCAAGAGTTGTTTTCTGCTAAGAAGAGTCACTATTGCGCTCCCATTGCCATACACAGTGCAAATAGCACTCGCGTCTGTTCCCAGCAAGTACAGTGTATTGGACTGAAGAGAAGCTACTGTTCTTGTCAGTTTCCTAAGCAGAGTTAAACTAGATATGCCAAGTTTGTGTAGGAAGCACAGTTCTTTTGTTCTGAGCAAGCTCAATGTTCTGGCCCTATAGGAAACACAGGAGAGTAGAAGAGTGCTCTTTTCTCAAAAGCAGAGTGTGTTTCCTACAAGGCGAGCTAGTGTTTGTTTCCCAGTCCTAAACGGAGTTGAATCCCATGCAGATTCTGGTCCTACGAGCAAGAGTTGTTTTCTGCTAAGAAGAGTCACTATTGCGCTCCCATTGCCATACACAGTGCAAATAGCACTCGCGTCTGTTCCCAGCAAGTACAGTGTATTGGACTGAAGAGAAGCTACTGTTCTGGTCAGTTTCCTAAGCAGAGTTGAACTAGATATGCCCCGTGTGTGTAGGAAGCACAGTTCTTTTGTTCTGAGCAAGCTCAATGTTCTGGCCCTATAGGAAACACAGGAGAGTAGAAGAGTGCTCTTTTCTCAAAAGCAGAGTGTGTTTCTTGCAAGGCGAGCTAGCGTTTGTTTCCCAGTCCTAAACGGAGTAGAATCCCATGTAGTTTGTGGTCCTACGAGCAAGAGTTGTTTTCTGCTAAGAAGAGTCACTATTGCGCTCCCATTGCCATACACAGTGCAAATAGCACTCGCGTCTGTTCCCAGCAAGTACAGTGTATTGGACTGAAGAGAAGCTACTGCTCTGGTCAGTTTCCTAAGCAGAGTTGAACTAGATATGCCCCGTGTGTGTAGGAAGCACAGTTCTTTTGTTCTGAGCAAGCACACTGTTCTGGCCCTATAGGAAACACAGGAGAGTAGAAGAGTGCTGTTTTCTCAAAAGCAGAGTGTGTTTCTTGCAAGGCGAGCTAGCGTTTGTTTCCCAGTCCTAAACGGAGTTGAATCCCATGCAGTTTCTGGTCCTACGAGCAAGAGTTGTTTTCTGCTAAGAAGAGTCACTATTGTGCTCCCATTGCCATACACAGTGCAAATAGCACTCGCGTCTGTTCCCAGCAAGTACAGTGTATTGGACTGAAGAGAAGCTACTGTTCTGGTCAGTTTCCTAAGCAGAGTTGAACTAGATATGCCCCGTGTGTGTAGGAAGCACAGTTCTTTTGTTCTGAGCAAGCTCACTGTTCTGGCCCTATAGGAAACACAGGAGAGTAGAAGAGTGCTGTTTTCTCAAAAGCAGAGTGTGTTTTTTGCAAGGCGAGCTAGCGTTTGTTTCCCAGTCCTAAACGGAGTTGAATCCCATGCAGATTCTGGTCCTACGAGCAAGAGTTGTTTTCTGCTAAGAAGAGTCACTATTGCGCTCCCATTGCCATACACAGTGCAAATAGCACTCGCGTCTGTTCCCAGCAAGTACAGTGTATTGGACTGAAGAGAAGCTACTGTTCTGGTCAGTTTCCTAAGCAGAGTTGAACTAGATATGCCCCGTGTGTGTAGGAAGCACAGTTCTTTTGTTCTGAGCAAGCTCACTGTTCTGGCCCTATAGGAAACACAGGAGAGTAGAAGAGTGCTGTTTTCTCAAAAGCAGAGTGTGTTTCTTGCAAGGCGAGCTAGCGTTTGTTTCCCAGTCCTAAACGGAGTTGAATCCCATGCAGTTTCTGGTCCTACGAGCAAGAGTTGTTTTCTGCTAAGAAGAGTCACTATTGTGCTCCCATTGCCATACACAGTGCAAATAGCACTCGCGTCTGTTCCCAGCAAGTACAGTGTATTGGACTGAAGAGAAGCTACTATTCTGGTCAGTTTCCTAAGCAGAGTTGAACTAGATATGCCCCGTGTGTGTAGGAAGCACAGTTCTTTGGTTCTGAGCAAGCTCACTGTTCTGGCCCTATAGGAAACACAGGAGAGTAGAAGAGTGCTGTTTTCTCAAAAGCAGAGTGTGTTTCTTGCAAGGCGAGCTAGCGTTTGTTTCCCAGTCCTAAACGGAGTAGAATCCCATGCAGTTTCTGGTCCTACGAGCAAGAGTTGTTTTCTGCTAAGAAGAGTCACTATTGCGCTCCCATTGCCATACACAGTGCAAATAGCACTCGCGTCTGTTCCCAGCAAGTACAGTGTATTGGACTGAAGAGAAGCTACTGTTCTGGTCAGTTTCCTAAGCAGAGTTGAACTAGATATGCCCCGTGTGTGTAGGAAGCACAGTTCTTTGGTTCTGAGCAGGCTCACTGTTCTGGCCCTATAGGAAACACAGGAGAGTAGAAGAGTGCTGTTTTCTCAAAAGCAGAGTGTGTTTCTTGCAAGGCGAGCTAGCGTTTGTTTCCCAGTCCTAAACGGAGTTGAATCCCATGCAGTTTCTGGTCCTACGAGCAAGAGTTGTTTTCTGCTAAGAAGAGTCACTATTGCGCTCCCATTGCCATACACAGTGCAAATAGCACTCGCGTCTGTTCCCAGCAAGTACAGTGTATTGGACTGAAGAGAAGCTACTGTTCTGGTCAGTTTCCTAAGCAGAGTTGAACTAGATATGCCCCGTGTGTGTAGGAAGTACAGTTCTTTTGTTCTGAGCAAGCTCACTGTTCTGGCCCTATAGGAAACACAGGAGAGTAGAAGAGTGCTGTTTTCTCAAAAGCAGAGTGTGTTTCTTGCAAGGCGAGCTAGCGTTTGTTTCCCAGTCCTAAACGGAGTTGAATCCCATGCAGATTCTGGGCCTACGAGCAGGAGTTGTTTTCTGCTAAGAAGAGTCACTATTGCACTCCCATTGCCATACACAGTGCAAATAGCACTCGCGTCTGTTCCCAGCAAGTACAGTGTATTGGACTGAAGAGAAGCTACTGTTCTGGTCAGTTTCCTAAGCAGAGTTGAACTAGATATGCCCCGTGTGTGTAGGAAGCACAGTTCTTTTGTTCTGAGCAAGCTCACTGTTCTGGCCCTATAGGAAACACAGGAGAGTAGAAGAGTGCTGTTTTCTCAAAAGCAGAGTGTGTTTCCTGCAAGGCGAGCTAGCGTTTGTTTCCCAGTCCTAAACGGAGTTGAATCCCATGCAGTTTGTGGTCCTACGAGCAAGAGTTGTTTTCTGCTAAGAAGAGTCACTATTGCGCTCCCATTGCCATACACAGTGCAAATAGCACTCGCGTCTGTTCCCAGCAAGTACAGTGTATTGGACTGAAGAGAAGCTACTGTTCTGGTCAGTTTCCTAAGCAGAGTTGAACTAGATATGCCCCGTGTGTGTAGGAAGCACAGTTCTTTTTTTCTGAGCAAGCTCACTGTTCTGGCCCTATAGGAAACACAGGAGAGTAGAAGAGTGCTGTTTTCTCAAAAGCAGAGTGTGTTTCTTGCAAGGCAAGCTAGCGTTTGTTTCCCAGTCCTAAGCGGAGTAGAATCCCATGCAGTTTCTGGTCCTACGAGCAAGAGTTGTTTTCTGCTAAGAAGAGTCACTATTGCGCTCCCATTGCCATACACAGTGCAAATAGCACTCGCGTCTGTTCCCAGCAAGTACAGTGTATTGGACTGAAGAGAAGCTACTGTTCTTGTCAGTTTCCTAAGCAGAGTTGAACTAGATATGCCCCGTGTGTGTAGGAAGCACAGTTCTTTTGTTCTGAGCAAGCTCACTGTTCTGGCCCTATAGGAAACACAGGAGAGTAGAAGAGTGCTGTTTTCTCAAAAGCAGAGTGTGTTTCTTGCAAGGCGAGCTAGCGTTTGTTTCCCAGTCCTAAACGGAGTTGAATCCCATGCAGTTTCTGGTCCTACGAGCAAGAGTTGTTTTCTGCTAAGAAGAGTCACTATTGCGCTCCCATTGCCATACACAGTGCAAATAGCACTCGCGTCTGTTCTCAGCAAGTACAGTGTATTGGACTGAAGAGAAGCTACTGTTCTGGTCAGTTTCCTAAGCAGAGTTGAACTAGATATGCCCAGTTTGTTTAGGAAGCACAGTTCTTTTGTTCTGAGCAAGCTCACTGTTCTGGCCCTATAGGAAACACAGGAGAGTAGAAGAGTGCTGTTTTCTCAAAAGCAGAGTGTGTTTCTTGCAAGGCGAGCTAGCGTTTGTTTCCCAGTCCTAAACGGAGTTGAATCCCATGCAGATTCTGATCCTACGAGCAAGAGTTGTTTTCTGCTAAGAAGAGTCACTATTGCGCTCCCATTGCCATACACAGTGCAAATAGCACTCGCGTCTGTTCCCAGCAAGTACAGTGTATTGGACTGAAGAGAAGCTACTGTTCTGGTCAGTTTCCTAAGCAGAGTTGAACTAGATATGCCCCGTGTGTGTAGGAAGCACAGTTCTTTTGTTCTGAGCAAGCTCACTGTTCTGGCCCTATAGGAAACACAGGAGAGTAGAAGAGTGCTGTTTTCTCAAAAGCAGAGTGTGTTTCTTGCAAGGCGAGCTAGCGTTTGTTTCCCAGTCCTAAACGGAGTTGAATCCCATGCAGATTCTGGGCCTACGAGCAGGAGTTGTTTTCTGCTAAGAAGAGTCACTATTGCACTCCCATTGCCATACACAGTGCAAATAGCACTCGCGTCTGTTCCCAGCAAGTACAGTGTATTGGACTGAAGAGAAGCTACTGTTCTGGTCAGTTTCCTAAGCAGAGTTGAACTAGATATGCCCCGTGTGTGTAGGAAGCACAGTTCTTTTGTTCTGAGCAAGCTCACTGTTCTGGCCCTATAGGAAACACAGGAGAGTAGAAGAGTGCTGTTTTCTCAAAAGCAGAGTGTGTTTCCTGCAAGGCGAGCTAGCGTTTGTTTCCCAGTCCTAAACGGAGTTGAATCCCATGCAGTTTGTGGTCCTACGAGCAAGAGTTGTTTTCTGCTAAGAAGAGTCACTATTGCGCTCCCATTGCCATACACAGTGCAAATAGCACTCGCGTCTGTTCCCAGCAAGTACAGTGTATTGGACTGAAGAGAAGCTACTGTTCTGGTCAGTTTCCTAAGCAGAGTTGAACTAGATATGCCCCGTGTGTGTAGGAAGCACAGTTCTTTTTTTCTGAGCAAGCTCACTGTTCTGGCCCTATAGGAAACACAGGAGAGTAGAAGAGTGCTGTTTTCTCAAAAGCAGAGTGTGTTTCTTGCAAGGCAAGCTAGCGTTTGTTTCCCAGTCCTAAGCGGAGTAGAATCCCATGCAGTTTCTGGTCCTACGAGCAAGAGTTGTTTTCTGCTAAGAAGAGTCACTATTGCGCTCCCATTGCCATACACAGTGCAAATAGCACTCGCGTCTGTTCCCAGCAAGTACAGTGTATTGGACTGAAGAGAAGCTACTGTTCTGGTCAGTTTCCTAAGCAGAGTTGAACTAGATATGCCCCGTGTGTGTAGGAAGCACAGTTCTTTTTTTCTGAGCAAGCTCACTGTTCTGGCCCTATAGGAAACACAGGAGAGTAGAAGAGTGCTGTTTTCTCAAAAGCAGAGTGTGTTTCTTGCAAGGCAAGCTAGCGTTTGTTTCCCAGTCCTAAGCGGAGTAGAATCCCATGCAGTTTCTGGTCCTACGAGCAAGAGTTGTTTTCTGCTAAGAAGAGTCACTATTGCGCTCCCATTGCCATACACAGTGCAAATAGCACTCGCGTCTGTTCCCAGCAAGTACAGTGTATTGGACTGAAGAGAAGCTACTGTTCTGGTCAGTTTCCTAAGCAGAGTTGAACTAGATATGCCCCGTGTGTGTAGGAAGCACAGTTCTTTTGTTCTGAGCAAGCTCACTGTTCTGGCCCTATAGGAAACACAGGAGAGTAGAAGAGTGCTGTTTTCTCAAAAGCAGAGTGTGTTTCTTGCAAGGCGAGCTAGCGTTTGTTTCCCAGTCCTAAACGGAGTTGAATCCCATGCAGTTTCTGGTCCTACGAGCAAGAGTTGTTTTCTGCTAAGAAGAGTCACTATTGCGCTCCCATTGCCATACACAGTGCAAATAGCACTCGCGTCTGTTCCCAGCAAGTACAGTGTATTGGACTGAAGAGAAGCTACTGTTCTGGTCAGTTTCCTAAGCAGAGTTGAACTAGATATGCCCCGTGTGTGTAGGAAGCACAGTTCTTTTGTTCTGAGCAAGCTCACTGTTCTGGCCCTATAGGAAACACAGGAGAGTAGAAGAATGCTGTTTTCTCAAAAGCAGAGTGTGTTTCTTGCAAGGCGAGCTAGCGTTTGTTTCCCAGTCCTAAACGGAGTTGAATCCCATGCAGTTTCTGGTCCTACGAGCAAGAGTTGTTTTCTGCTAAGAAGAGTCACTATTGCGCTCCCATTGCCATACACAGTGCAAATAGCACTCGCGTCTGTTCCCAGCAAGTACAGTGTATTGGACTGAAGAGAAGCTACTGTTCTGGTCAGTTTCCTAAGCAGAGTTGAACTAGATATGCCCCGTGTGTGTAGGAAGCACAGTTCTTTGGTTCTGAGCAAGCTCACTGTTCTGGCCCTATAGGAAACACAGGAGAGTAGAAGAGTGCTGTTTTCTCAAAAGCAGAGTGTGTTTCTTGCAAGGCGAGCTAGCGTTTGTTTCCCAGTCCTAAACGGAGTAGAATCCCATGCAGTTTCTGGTCCTACGAGCAAGAGTTGTTTTCTGCTAAGAAGAGTCACTATTGCGCTCCCATTGCCATACACAGTGCAAATAGCACTCGCGTCTGTTCCCAGCAAGTACAGTGTATTGGACTGAAGAGAAGCTACTGTTCTGGTCAGTTTCCTAAGCAGAGTTGAACTAGATATGCCCCGTGTGTGTAGGAAGCACAGTTCTTTGGTTCTGAGCAAGCTCACTGTTCTGGCCCTATAGGAAACAGAGGAGAGTAGAAGAGTGCTGTTTTCTCAAAAGCAGAGTGTGTTTCTTGCAAGGCGAGCTAGCGTTTGTTTCCCAGTCCTAAACGGAGTTGAATCCCATGCAGATTCTGGTCCTACGAACAAGAGTTGTTTTCTGCTAAGAAGAGTCACTATTGCGCTCCCATTGCCATACACAGTGCAAATAGCACTCGCGTCTGTTCCCAGCAAGTACAGTGTATTGGACTGAAGAGAAGCTACTGTTCTGGTCAGTTTCCTAAGCAGAGTTGAACTAGATATGCCCCGTGTGTGTAGGAAGCACAGTTCTTTTGTTCTGAGCAAGCTCACTGTTCTGGCCCTATAGGAAACACAGGAGAGTAGAAGAGTGCTGTTTTCTCAAAAGCAGAGTGTGTTTCTTGCAAGGCGAGCTAGCGTTTGTTTCCCAGTCCTAAACGGAGTTGAATCCCATGCAGTTTCTGGTCCTACGAGCAAGAGTTGTTTTCTGCTAAGAAGAGTCACTATTGCGCTCCCATTGCCATACACAGTGCAAATAGCACTCGCGTCTGTTCCCAGCAAGTACAGTGTATTGGACTGAAGAGAAGCTACTGTTCTGGTCAGTTTCCTAAGCAGAGTTGAACTAGATATGGCCCGTGTGTGTAGGAAGCACAGTTCTTTTGTTCTGAGCAAGCTCACTGTTCTGGCCCTATAGGAAACACAGGAGAGTAGAAGAGTGCTGTTTTCTCAAAAGCAGAGTGTGTTTCTTGCAAGGCGAGCTAGCGTTTGTTTCCCAGTCCTAAACGGAGTTGAATCCCACGCTGTTTCTGGTCCTACGAGCAAGAGTTGTTTTCTGCTAAGAAGAGTCACTATTGCACTCCCATTGCCATACACAGTGCAAATAGCACTCGCGTCTGTTCCCAGCAAGTACAGTGTATTGGACTGAAGAGAAGCTACTGTTCTGGTCAGTTTCCTAAGCAGAGTTGAACTAGATATGCCCCGTGTGTGTAGGAAGCACAGTTCTTTTGTTCTGAGCAAGCTCACTGTTCTGGCCCTATAGGAAACACAGGAGAGTAGAAGAGTGCTGTTTTCTCAAAAGCAGAGTGTGTTTCTTGCAAGGCGAGCTAGCGTTTGTTTCCCAGTCCTAAACGGAGTTGAATCCCATGCAGTTTCTGGTCCTACGAGCAAGAGTTGTTTTCTGCTAAGAAGAGTCACTATTGCGCTCCCATTGCCATACACAGTGCAAATAGCACTCGCGTCTGTTCCCAGCAAGTACAGTGTATTGGACTGAAGAGAAGCTACTGTTCTGGTCAGTTTCCTAAGCAGAGTTGAACTAGATATGCCCCGTGTGTGTAGGAAGCACAGTTCTTTTGTTCTGAGCAAGCTCACTGTTCTGGCCCTATAGGAAACACAGGAGAGTAGAAGAATGCTGTTTTCTCAAAAGCAGAGTGTGTTTCTTGCAAGGCGAGCTAGCGTTTGTTTCCCAGTCCTAAACGGAGTTGAATCCCATGCAGTTTCTGGTCCTACGAGCAAGAGTTGTTTTCTGCTAAGAAGAGTCACTATTGCGCTCCCATTGCCATACACAGTGCAAATAGCACTCGCGTCTGTTCCCAGCAAGTACAGTGTATTGGACTGAAGAGAAGCTACTGTTCTGGTCAGTTTCCTAAGCAGAGTTGAACTAGATATGCCCCGTGTGTGTAGGAAGCACAGTTCTTTTGTTCTGAGCAAGCTCACTGTTCTGGCCCTATAGGAAACACAGGAGAGTAGAAGAATGCTGTTTTCTCAAAAGCAGAGTGTGTTTCTTGCAAGGCGAGCTAGCGTTTGTTTCCCAGTCCTAAACGGAGTTGAATCCCATGCAGTTTCTGGTCCTACGAGCAAGAGTTGTTTTCTGCTAAGAAGAGTCACTATTGCGCTCCCATTGCCATACACAGTGCAAATAGCACTCGCGTCTGTTCCCAGCAAGTACAGTGTATTGGACTGAAGAGAAGCTACTGTTCTGGTCAGTTTCCTAAGCAGAGTTGAACTAGATATGCCCCGTGTGTGTAGGAAGCACAGTTCTTTGGTTCTGAGCAAGCTCACTGTTCTGGCCCTATAGGAAACACAGGAGAGTAGAAGAGTGCTGTTTTCTCAAAAGCAGAGTGTGTTTCTTGCAAGGCGAGCTAGCGTTTGTTTCCCAGTCCTAAACGGAGTAGAATCCCATGCAGTTTCTGGTCCTACGAGCAAGAGTTGTTTTCTGCTAAGAAGAGTCACTATTGCGCTCCCATTGCCATACACAGTGCAAATAGCACTCGCGTCTGTTCCCAGCAAGTACAGTGTATTGGACTGAAGAGAAGCTACTGTTCTGGTCAGTTTCCTAAGCAGAGTTGAACTAGATATGCCCCGTGTGTGTAGGAAGCACAGTTCTTTGGTTCTGAGCAAGCTCACTGTTCTGGCCCTATAGGAAACAGAGGAGAGTAGAAGAGTGCTGTTTTCTCAAAAGCAGAGTGTGTTTCTTGCAAGGCGAGCTAGCGTTTGTTTCCCAGTCCTAAACGGAGTTGAATCCCATGCAGATTCTGGTCCTACGAACAAGAGTTGTTTTCTGCTAAGAAGAGTCACTATTGCGCTCCCATTGCCATACACAGTGCAAATAGCACTCGCGTCTGTTCCCAGCAAGTACAGTGTATTGGACTGAAGAGAAGCTACTGTTCTGGTCAGTTTCCTAAGCAGAGTTGAACTAGATATGCCCCGTGTGTGTAGGAAGCACAGTTCTTTTGTTCTGAGCAAGCTCACTGTTCTGGCCCTATAGGAAACACAGGAGAGTAGAAGAGTGCTGTTTTCTCAAAAGCAGAGTGTGTTTCTTGCAAGGCGAGCTAGCGTTTGTTTCCCAGTCCTAAACGGAGTTGAATCCCATGCAGTTTCTGGTCCTACGAGCAAGAGTTGTTTTCTGCTAAGAAGAGTCACTATTGCGCTCCCATTGCCATACACAGTGCAAATAGCACTCGCGTCTGTTCCCAGCAAGTACAGTGTATTGGACTGAAGAGAAGCTACTGTTCTGGTCAGTTTCCTAAGCAGAGTTGAACTAGATATGGCCCGTGTGTGTAGGAAGCACAGTTCTTTTGTTCTGAGCAAGCTCACTGTTCTGGCCCTATAGGAAACACAGGAGAGTAGAAGAGTGCTGTTTTCTCAAAAGCAGAGTGTGTTTCTTGCAAGGCGAGCTAGCGTTTGTTTCCCAGTCCTAAACGGAGTTGAATCCCACGCTGTTTCTGGTCCTACGAGCAAGAGTTGTTTTCTGCTAAGAAGAGTCACTATTGCACTCCCATTGCCATACACAGTGCAAATAGCACTCGCGTCTGTTCCCAGCAAGTACAGTGTATTGGACTGAAGAGAAGCTACTGTTCTGGTCAGTTTCCTAAGCAGAGTTGAACTAGATATGCCCCGTGTGTGTAGGAAGCACAGTTCTTTTGTTCTGAGCAAGCTCAATGTTCTGGCCCTATAGGAAACACAGGAGAGTAGAAGAGTGCTGTTTTCTCAAAAGCAGAGTGTGTTTCTTCAAGGCAAGCTAGCGTTTGTTTCCCAGTCCTAAACGGAGTTGAATCCCATGCAGATTCTGGTCCTACGAGCAAGAGTTGTTTTCTGCTAAGAAGAGTCACTATTGCGCTCCCATTGCCATACACAGTGCAAATAGCACTCGCGTCTGTTCCCAGCAAGTACAGTGTATTGGACTGAAGAGAAGCTACTGTTCTGGTCAGTTTCCTAAGCAGAGTTGAACTAGATATGCCCCGTGTGTGTAGGAAGCACAATTCTTTGGTTCTGAGCAAGCTCACTGTTCTGGCCCTATAGGAAACACAGGAGAGTAGAAGAGTGCTGTTTTCTCAAAAGCAGAGTGTGTTTCTTGCAAGGCGAGCTAGCGTTTGTTTCCCAGTCCTAAACGGAGTTGAATCCCATGCAGTTTCTGGTCCTACGAGCAAGAGTTGTTTTCTGCTAAGAAGAGTCACTATTGCGCTCCCATTGCCATACACAGTGCAAATAGCACTCGCGTCTGTTCCCAGCAAGTACAGTGTATTGGACTGAAGAGAAGCTACTGTTCTGGTCAGTTTCCTAAGCAGAGTTGAACTAGATATGCCCCGTGTGTGTAGGAAGCACAGTTCTTTGGTTCTGAGCAAGCTCACTGTTCTGGTCCTATAGGAAACACAGGAGAGTAGAAGAGTGCTGTTTTCTCAAAAGCAGAGTGTGTTTCTTGCAAGGCGAGCTAGCGTTTGTTTCCCAGTCCTAAACGGAGTTGAATCCCATGCAGTTTCTGGTCCTACGAGCAAGAGTTGTTTTCTGCTAAGAAGAGTCACTATTGCGCTCCCATTGCCATACACAGTGCAAATAGCACTCGCGTCTGTTCCCAGCAAGTACAGTGTATTGGACTGAAGAGAAGCTACTGTTCTGGTCAGTTTCCTAAGCAGAGTTGAACTAGATATGCCCCGTGTGTGTAGGAAGCACAGTTCTTTGGTTCTGAGCAAGCTCACTGTTCTGGCCCTCTAGGAAACACAGGAGAGTAGAAGAGTGCTGTTTTCTCAAAAGCAGAGTGTGTTTCTTGCAAGGCGAGCTAGCCTTTGTTTCCCAGTCCTAAACGAAGTTGAATCCATTGCAGTTTCTGGTCCTACGAGCAAGAGTTGTTTTCTGCTAAGAAGAGTCACTATTGCGCTCCCATTGCCATACACAGTGCAAATAGCACTCGCGTCTGTTCCCAGCAAGTACAGTGTATTGGACTGAAGAGAAGCTACTGTTCTGGTCAGTTTCCTAAGCAGAGTTGAACTAGATATGCCCCGTGTGTGTAGGAAGCACAGTTCTTTTGTTCTGAGCAAGCTCACTGTTCTGGCCCTATAGGAAACACAGGAGAGTAGAAGAGTGCTGTTTTCTCAAAAGCAGAGTGTGTTTCTTGCAAGGCGAGCTAGCGTTTGTTTCCCAGTCCTAAACGGAGTTGAATCCCATGCAGATTCTGGTCCTACGAGCAAGAGTTGTTTTCTGCTAAGAAGAGTCACTATTGCGCTCCCATTGCCATACACAGTGCAAATAGCACTCGCGTCTGTTCCCAGCAAGTACAGTGTATTGGACTGAAGAGAAGCTACTGTTCTGGTCAGTTTCCTAAGCAGAGTTGATCTAGATATGCCCCGTGTGTGTAGGTAGCACAGTTCTTTTGTTCTGAGCAAGCTCACTGTTCTGGCCCTATAGGAAACACAGGAGAGTAGAAGAGTGCTGTTTTCTCAAAAGCAGAGTGTATTTCTTGCAAGGCGAGCTAGCGTTTGTTTCCCAGTCCTAAGCGGAGTAGAATCCCATGCAGTTTCTGGTCCTACTAGCAAGAGTTGTTTTCTGCTAAGAAGAGTCACTATTGCGCTCCCATTGCCATACACAGTGCAAATAGCACTCGCGTCTGTTCCCAGCAAGTACAGTGTATTGGACTGAAGAGAAGCTACTGTTCTGGTCAGTTTCCTAAGCAGAGTTGAACTAGATATGCCCCGTGTGTGTAGGAAGCACAATTCTTTGGTTCTGAGCAAGCTCACTGTTCTGGCCCTATAGGAAACACAGGAGAGTAGAAGAGTGCTGTTTTCTCAAAAGCAGAGTGTGTTTCTTGCAAGGCGAGCTAGCGTTTGTTTCCCAGTCCTAAACGGAGTTGAATCCCATGCAGTTTCTGGTCCTACGAGCAAGAGTTGTTTTCTGCTAAGAAGAGTCACTATTGCGCTCCCATTGCCATACACAGTGCAAATAGCACTCGCGTCTGTTCCCAGCAAGTACAGTGTATTGGACTGAAGAGAAGCTACTGTTCTGGTCAGTTTCCTAAGCAGAGTTGAACTAGATATGCCCCGTGTGTGTAGGAAGCACAGTTCTTTGGTTCTGAGCAAGCTCACTGTTCTGGCCCTATAGGAAACACAGGAGAGTAGAAGAGTGCTGTTTTCTCAAAAGCAGAGTGTGTTTCTTGCAAGGCGAGCTAGCGTTTGTTTCCCAGTCCTAAACGGAGTTGAATCCCATGCAGTTTCTGGTCCTACGAGCAAGAGTTGTTTTCTGCTAAGAAGAGTCACTATTGCGCTCCCATTGCCATACACAGTGCAAATAGCACTCGCGTCTGTTCCCAGCAAGTACAGTGTATTGGACTGAAGAGAAGCTACTGTTCTGGTCAGTTTCCTAAGCAGAGTTGAACTAGATATGCCCCGTGTGTGTAGGAAGCACAGTTCTTTGGTTCTGAGCAAGCTCACTGTTCTGGCCCTCTAGGAAACACAGGAGAGTAGAAGAGTGCTGTTTTCTCAAAAGCAGAGTGTGTTTCTTGCAAGGCGAGCTAGCGTTTGTTTCCCAGTCCTAAACGAAGTTGAATCCATTGCAGTTTCTGGTCCTACGAGCAAGAGTTGTTTTCTGCTAAGAAGAGTCACTATTGCGCTCCCATTGCCATACACAGTGCAAGTAGCACTCGCGTCTGTTCCCAGCAAGTACAGTGTATTGGACTGAAGAGAAGCTACTGTTCTTGTCAGTTTCCTAAGCAGAGTTGAACTAGATATGCCCTGTGTGTGTAGGAAGCACAGTTCTTTGGTTCTGAGCAAGCTCACTGTTCTGGCCCTATAGGAAACACAGGAGAGTAGAAGAGTGCTGTTTTCTCAAATGCAGAGTGTGTTTCTTACAATGCGAGCTAGCGTTTGTTTCCCAGTCCTAAACGGAGTTCAATCCCATGCAGTTTCTGGTCCTACGAGCAAGAGTTGTTTGCTGCTGAGAAGAGTCACTATTGCGCTCCCATTGCCATACACAGTGCAAATAGCACTCGCGTCTGTTCCCAGCAAGTACAGTGTATTGGAATGAAAAGAAGCTACTGTTCTGGTCAGTTTCCTAAGCAGAGTTGAACTAGATATGCCCCGTGTGTGTAGGAAGCACAGTTCTTTTGTTCTGAGCAAGCACACTGTTCTGGCCCTATAGGAAACACAGGAGAGTAGAAGAGTGCTGTTTTCTCAAAAGCAGAGTGTGTTTCTTGCAAGGCGAACTAGCGTTTGTTTCCCAGTCCTAAACGGAGTTGAATCCCATGCAGTTTCTGATCCTACGAGCAAGAGTTGTTTTCTGCTAAGAAGAGTCACTATTGCGCTCCCATTGCCATACACAGTGCAAATAGCACTCGCGTCTGTTCCCAGCAAGTACAGTGTATTGGACTGAAGAGAAGCTACTGTTCTGGTCAGTTTCCTAAGCAGAGTTGAACTAGATATGCCCCGTGTGTGTAGGAAGCACAGTTCTTTTGTTCTGAGCAAGCTCACTGTTCTGGCCCTATAGGAAACACAGGAGAGTAGAAGAGTGCTGTTTTCTCAAAAGCAGAGTGTGTTTCTTGCAAGGCGAGCTAGCGTTTGTTTCCCAGTCCTAAACGGAGTTGAATCCCATGCAGATTCTGGTCCTACGAGCAAGAGTTGTTTTCTGCTAAGAAGAGTCACTATTGCGCTCCCATTGCCATACACAGTGCAAATAGCACTCGCGTCTGTTCCCAGCAAGTACAGTGTATTGGACTGAAGAGAAGCTACTGTTCTGGTCAGTTTCCTAAGCAGAGTTGATCTAGATATGCCCCGTGTGTGTAGGTAGCACAGTTCTTTTGTTCTGAGCAAGCTCACTGTTCTGGCCCTATAGGAAACACAGGAGAGTAGAAGAGTGCTGTTTTCTCAAAAGCAGAGTGTATTTCTTGCAAGGCGAGCTAGCGTTTGTTTCCCAGTCCTAAGCGGAGTAGAATCCCATGCAGTTTCTGGTCCTACTAGCAAGAGTTGTTTTCTGCTAAGAAGAGTCACTATTGCGCTCCCATTGCCATACACAGTGCAAATAGCACTCGCGTCTGTTCCCAGCAAGTACAGTGTATTGGACTGAAGAGAAGCTACTGTTCTGGTCAGTTTCCTAAGCAGAGTTGAACTAGATATGCCCCGTGTGTGTAGGAAGCACAATTCTTTGGTTCTGAGCAAGCTCACTGTTCTGGCCCTATAGGAAACACAGGAGAGTAGAAGAGTGCTGTTTTCTCAAAAGCAGAGTGTGTTTCTTGCAAGGCGAGCTAGCGTTTGTTTCCCAGTCCTAAACGGAGTTGAATCCCATGCAGTTTCTGGTCCTACGAGCAAGAGTTGTTTTCTGCTAAGAAGAGTCACTATTGCGCTCCCATTGCCATACACAGTGCAAATAGCACTCGCGTCTGTTCCCAGCAAGTACAGTGTATTGGACTGAAGAGAAGCTACTGTTCTGGTCAGTTTCCTAAGCAGAGTTGAACTAGATATGCCCCGTGTGTGTAGGAAGCACAGTTCTTTGGTTCTGAGCAAGCTCACTGTTCTGGCCCTATAGGAAACACAGGAGAGTAGAAGAGTGCTGTTTTCTCAAAAGCAGAGTGTGTTTCTTGCAAGGCGAGCTAGCGTTTGTTTCCCAGTCCTAAACGGAGTTGAATCCCATGCAGTTTCTGGTCCTACGAGCAAGAGTTGTTTTCTGCTAAGAAGAGTCACTATTGCGCTCCCATTGCCATACACAGTGCAAATAGCACTCGCGTCTGTTCCCAGCAAGTACAGTGTATTGGACTGAAGAGAAGCTACTGTTCTGGTCAGTTTCCTAAGCAGAGTTGAACTAGATATGCCCCGTGTGTGTAGGAAGCACAGTTCTTTTGTTCTGAGCAAGCTCACTGTTCTGGCCCTATAGGAAACACAGGAGAGTAGAAGAGTGCTGTTTTCTCAAAAGCAGAGTGTGTTTCTTGCAAGGCGAGCTAGCGTTTGTTTCCCAGTCCTAAACGGAGTTGAATCCCATGCAGATTCTGGTCCTACGAGCAAGAGTTGTTTTCTGCTAAGAAGAGTCACTATTGCGCTCCCATTGCCATACACAGTGCAAATAGCACTCGCGTCTGTTCCCAGCAAGTACAGTGTATTGGACTGAAGAGAAGCTACTGTTCTGGTCAGTTTCCTAAGCAGAGTTGAACTAGATATGCCCCGTGTGTGTAGGAAGCACAGTTCTTTGGTTCTGAGCAAGCTCACTGTTCTGGCCCTATAGGAAACACAGGAGAGTAGAAGAGTGCTGTTTTCTCAAAAGCAGAGTGTGTTTCTTGCAAGGCGAGCTAGCGTTTGTTTCCCAGTCCTAAACGGAGTAGAATCCCATGCAGTTTCTGGTCCTACGAGCAAGAGTTGTTTTCTGCTAAGAAGAGTCACTATTGCGCTCCCATTGCCATACACAGTGCAAATAGCACTCGCGTCTGTTCCCAGCAAGTACAGTGTATTGGACTGAAGAGAAGCTACTGTTCTGGTCAGTTTCCTAAGCAGAGTTGAACTAGATATGGCCCGTGTGTGTAGGAAGCACAGTTCTTTGGTTCTGAGCAAGCTCACTGTTCTGGCCCTATAGGAAACACAGGAGAGTAGAAGAGTGCTGTTTTCTCAAAAGCAGAGTGTGTTTCTTGCAAGGCGAGCTAGCGTTTGTTTCCCAGTCCTAAACGGAGTTGAATCCCATGCAGTTTCTGGTCCTACGAGCAAGAGTTGTTTTCTGCTAAGAAGAGTCACTATTGCGCTCCCATTGCCATACACAGTGCAAATAGCACTCGCGTCTGTTCCCAGCAAGTACAGTGTATTGGACTGAAGAGAAGCTACTGTTCTGGTCAGTTTCCTAAGCAGAGTTGAACTAGATATGCCCCGTGTGTGTAGGAAGCACAGTTCTTTGGTTCTGAGCAAGCTCACTGTTCTGGCCCTATAGGAAACACAGGAGAGTAGAAGAGTGCTGTTTTCTCAAAAGCAGAGTGTGTTTCTTGCAAGGCGAGCTAGCGTTTGTTTCCCAGTCCTAAACGGAGTTGAATCCCATGCAGTTTCTGGTCCTACGAGCAAGAGTTGTTTTCTGCTAAGAAGAGTCACTATTGCGCTCCCATTGCCATACACAGTGCAAATAGCACTCGCGTCTGTTCCCAGCAAGTACAGTGTATTGGACTGAAGAGAAGCTACTGTTCTGGTCAGTTTCCTAAGCAGAGTTGAACTAGATATGCCCCGTGTGTGTAGGAAGCACAGTTCTTTGGTTCTGAGCAAGCTCACTGTTCTGGCCCTCTAGGAAACACAGGAGAGTAGAAGAGTGCTGTTTTCTCAAAAGCAGAGTGTGTTTCTTGCAAGGCGAGCTAGCGTTTGTTTCCCAGTCCTAAACGAAGTTGAATCCATTGCAGTTTCTGGTCCTACGAGCAAGAGTTGTTTTCTGCTAAGAAGAGTCACTATTGCGCTCCCATTGCCATACACAGTGCAAGTAGCACTCGCGTCTGTTCCCAGCAAGTACAGTGTATTGGACTGAAGAGAAGCTACTGTTCTTGTCAGTTTCCTAAGCAGAGTTGAACTAGATATGCCCTGTGTGTGTAGGAAGCACAGTTCTTTGGTTCTGAGCAAGCTCACTGTTCTGGCCCTATAGGAAACACAGGAGAGTAGAAGAGTGCTGTTTTCTCAAATGCAGAGTGTGTTTCTTACAATGCGAGCTAGCGTTTGTTTCCCAGTCCTAAACGGAGTTCAATCCCATGCAGTTTCTGGTCCTACGAGCAAGAGTTGTTTGCTGCTGAGAAGAGTCACTATTGCGCTCCCATTGCCATACACAGTGCAAATAGCACTCGCGTCTGTTCCCAGCAAGTACAGTGTATTGGAATGAAAAGAAGCTACTGTTCTGGTCAGTTTCCTAAGCAGAGTTGAACTAGATATGCCCCGTGTGTGTAGGAAGCACAGTTCTTTTGTTCTGAGCAAGCACACTGTTCTGGCCCTATAGGAAACACAGGAGAGTAGAAGAGTGCTGTTTTCTCAAAAGCAGAGTGTGTTTCTTGCAAGGCGAACTAGCGTTTGTTTCCCAGTCCTAAACGGAGTTGAATCCCATGCAGGTTCTGATCCTACGAGCAAGAGTTGTTTTCTGCTAAGAAGAGTCACTATTGCGCTCCCATTGCCATACACAGTGCAAATAGCACTCGCGTCTGTTCCCAGCAAGTACAGTGTATTGGACTGAAGAGAAGCTACTGTTCTGGTCAGTTTCCTAAGCAGAGTTGAACTAGATATGCCCCGTGTGTGTAGGAAGCACAGTTCTTTTGTTCTGAGCAAGCTCACTGTTCTGGCCCTATAGGAAACACAGGAGAGTAGAAGAGTGCTGTTTTCTCAAAAGCAGAGTGTGTTTCTTGCAAGGCGAGCTAGCGTTTGTTTCCCAGTCCTAAACGGAGTTGAATCCCATGCAGATTCTGGTCCTACGAGCAAGAGTTGTTTTCTGCTAAGAAGAGTCACTATTGCGCTCCCATTGCCATACACAGTGCAAATAGCACTCGCGTCTGTTCCCAGCAAGTACAGTGTATTGGACTGAAGAGAAGCTACTGTTCTGGTCAGTTTCCTAAGCAGAGTTGATCTAGATATGCCCCGTGTGTGTAGGTAGCACAGTTCTTTTGTTCTGAGCAAGCTCACTGTTCTGGCCCTATAGGAAACACAGGAGAGTAGAAGAGTGCTGTTTTCTCAAAAGCAGAGTGTATTTCTTGCAAGGCGAGCTAGCGTTTGTTTCCCAGTCCTAAGCGGAGTAGAATCCCATGCAGTTTCTGGTCCTACTAGCAAGAGTTGTTTTCTGCTAAGAAGAGTCACTATTGCGCTCCCATTGCCATACACAGTGCAAATAGCACTCGCGTCTGTTCCCAGCAAGTACAGTGTATTGGACTGAAGAGAAGCTACTGTTCTGGTCAGTTTCCTAAGCAGAGTTGAACTAGATATGCCCCGTGTGTGTAGGAAGCACAATTCTTTGGTTCTGAGCAAGCTCACTGTTCTGGCCCTATAGGAAACACAGGAGAGTAGAAGAGTGCTGTTTTCTCAAAAGCAGAGTGTGTTTCTTGCAAGGCGAGCTAGCGTTTGTTTCCCAGTCCTAAACGGAGTTGAATCCCATGCAGTTTCTGGTCCTACGAGCAAGAGTTGTTTTCTGCTAAGAAGAGTCACTATTGCGCTCCCATTGCCATACACAGTGCAAATAGCACTCGCGTCTGTTCCCAGCAAGTACAGTGTATTGGACTGAAGAGAAGCTACTGTTCTGGTCAGTTTCCTAAGCAGAGTTGAACTAGATATGCCCCGTGTGTGTAGGAAGCACAGTTCTTTGGTTCTGAGCAAGCTCACTGTTCTGGCCCTATAGGAAACACAGGAGAGTAGAAGAGTGCTGTTTTCTCAAAAGCAGAGTGTGTTTCTTGCAAGGCGAGCTAGCGTTTGTTTCCCAGTCCTAAACGGAGTTGAATCCCATGCAGTTTCTGGTCCTACGAGCAAGAGTTGTTTTCTGCTAAGAAGAGTCACTATTGCGCTCCCATTGCCATACACAGTGCAAATAGCACTCGCGTCTGTTCCCAGCAAGTACAGTGTATTGGACTGAAGAGAAGCTACTGTTCTGGTCAGTTTCCTAAGCAGAGTTGAACTAGATATGCCCCGTGTGTGTAGGAAGCACAGTTCTTTTGTTCTGAGCAAGCTCACTGTTCTGGCCCTATAGGAAACACAGGAGAGTAGAAGAGTGCTGTTTTCTCAAAAGCAGAGTGTGTTTCTTGCAAGGCGAGCTAGCGTTTGTTTCCCAGTCCTAAACGGAGTTGAATCCCATGCAGATTCTGGTCCTACGAGCAAGAGTTGTTTTCTGCTAAGAAGAGTCACTATTGCGCTCCCATTGCCATACACAGTGCAAATAGCACTCGCGTCTGTTCCCAGCAAGTACAGTGTATTGGACTGAAGAGAAGCTACTGTTCTGGTCAGTTTCCTAAGCAGAGTTGAACTAGATATGCCCCGTGTGTGTAGGAAGCACAGTTCTTTGGTTCTGAGCAAGCTCACTGTTCTGGCCCTATAGGAAACACAGGAGAGTAGAAGAGTGCTGTTTTCTCAAAAGCAGAGTGTGTTTCTTGCAAGGCGAGCTAGCGTTTGTTTCCCAGTCCTAAACGGAGTAGAATCCCATGCAGTTTCTGGTCCTACGAGCAAGAGTTGTTTTCTGCTAAGAAGAGTCACTATTGCGCTCCCATTGCCATACACAGTGCAAATAGCACTCGCGTCTGTTCCCAGCAAGTACAGTGTATTGGACTGAAGAGAAGCTACTGTTCTGGTCAGTTTCCTAAGCAGAGTTGAACTAGATATGCCCCGTGTGTGTAGGAAGCACAGTTCTTTGGTTCTGAGCAAGCTCACTGTTCTGGCCCTATAGGAAACACAGGAGAGTAGAAGAGTGCTGTTTTCTCAAAAGCAGAGTGTGTTTCTTGCAAGGCGAGCTAGCGTTTGTTTCCCAGTCCTAAACGGAGTTGAATCCCATGCAGTTTCTGGTCCTACGAGCAAGAGTTGTTTTCTGCTAAGAAGAGTCACTATTGCGCTCCCATTGCCATACACAGTGCAAATAGCACTCGCGTCTGTTCCCAGCAAGTACAGTGTATTGGACTGAAGAGAAGCTACTGTTCTGGTCAGTTTCCTAAGCAGAGTTGAACTAGATATGCCCCGTGTGTGTAGGAAGCACAGTTCTTTTGTTCTGAGCAAGCTCACTGTTCTGGCCCTATAGGAAACACAGGAGAGTAGAAGAGTGCTGTTTTCTCAAAAGCAGAGTGTGTTTCTTGCAAGGCGAGCTAGCGTTTGTTTCCCAGTCCTAAACGGAGTTGAATCCCATGCAGATTCTGGTCCTACGAGCAAGAGTTGTTTTCTGCTAAGAAGAGTCACTATTGCGCTCCCATTGCCATACACAGTGCAAATAGCACTCGCGTCTGTTCCCAGCAAGTACAGTGTATTGGACTGAAGAGAAGCTACTGTTCTGGTCAGTTTCCTAAGCAGAGTTGATCTAGATATGCCCCGTGTGTGTAGGTAGCACAGTTCTTTTGTTCTGAGCAAGCTCACTGTTCTGGCCCTATAGGAAACACAGGAGAGTAGAAGAGTGCTGTTTTCTCAAAAGCAGAGTGTATTTCTTGCAAGGCGAGCTAGCGTTTGTTTCCCAGTCCTAAGCGGAGTAGAATCCCATGCAGTTTCTGGTCCTACTAGCAAGAGTTGTTTTCTGCTAAGAGAGTCACTATTGCGCTCCCATTGCCATACACAGTGCAAATAGCACTCGCGTCTGTTCCCAGCAAGTACAGTGTATTGGACTGAAGAGAAGCTACTGTTCTGGTCAGTTCCTAAGCAGAGTTGAACTAGATATGCCCCGTGTGTGTAGGAAGCACAATTCTTTGGTTCTGAGCAAGCTCACTGTTCTGGCCCTATAGGAAACACAGGAGAGTAGAAGAGTGCTGTTTTCTCAAAAGCAGAGTGTGTTTCTTGCAAGGCGAGCTAGCGTTTGTTTTCCCAGTCCTAAACGGAGTTGAATCCCATGCAGTTTCTGGTCCTACGAGCAAGAGTTGTTTCTGCTAAGAAGAGTCACTATTGCGCTCCCATTGCCATACACAGTGCAAATAGCACTCGCGTCTGTCCCAGCAAGTACAGTGTATTGGACTGAAGAGAAGCTACTGTTCTGGTCAGTTTCCTAAGCAGAGTTGAACTAGATATGCCCCGTGTGTTGTAGGAAGCACAGTTCTTTGTTCTGAGCAAGCTCACTGTTCTGGCCCTATAGGAAACACAGGAGAGTAGAAGAGTGCTGTTTTCTCAAAAGCAGAGTGTGTTTCTTGCAAGGCGAGCTAGCGTTTGTTTCCCAGTCCTAAACGGAGTTGAATCCATGCAGTTCTGGTCCTACGAGCAAGAGTTGTTTCTGCTAAGAAGAGTCACTATTGCGCTCCCATTGCCATACACAGTGCAAATAGCACTCGCGTCTGTTCCAGCAAGTACAGTGTATTGGACTGAAGAGAAGCTACTGTTCTGGTCAGTTTCCTAAGCAGAGTTGAACTAGATATGCCCCGTGTGTGTAGGAAGCACAGTTCTTTGGTTCTGAGCAAGCTCACTGTTCTGGCCCTATAGGAAACACAGGAGAGTAGAAGAGTGCTGTTTTCTCAAAAGCAGAGTGTGTTTCTTGCAAGGCGAGCTAGCGTTTGTTTCCCAGTCCTAAACGGAGTTGAATCCCATGCAGATTCTGGTCCTACGAGCAAGAGTT
This sequence comes from Peromyscus eremicus, assembly GCF_949786415.1. Taxonomy (NCBI): domain Eukaryota; kingdom Metazoa; phylum Chordata; class Mammalia; order Rodentia; family Cricetidae; genus Peromyscus; species Peromyscus eremicus. The sequence continues at coordinate 82,164 of NW_026736046.1, forward strand.
GTTTTCTGCTAAGAAGAGGTCACTATTGCGCTCCCATTGCCATACACAGTGCAAATAGCACTCGCGTCTGTTCCCAGCAAGTACAGTGTATTGGACTGAAGAGAAGCTACTGTTCTGGTCAGTTTCCTAAGCAGAGTTGAACTAGATATGCCCCCGTGTGTGTAGGAAGCACAGTTTCTTTTGTTCTGAGGCAAGCTCACTGTTCTGGCCCTATAGGAAACACAGGAGAGTAGAAGAGTGCTGTTTTCTCAAAAGCAGAGTGTGTTTCTTGCAAGGCGAGCTAGCGTTTGTTTCCCAGTCCTAAACGGAGTAGAATCCCATGCAGTTTCTGGTCCTACGAGCAAGAGTTGTTTTCTGCTAAGAAGAGTCACTATTGCGCTCCCATTGCCATACACAGTGCAAATAGCACTCGCGTCTGTTCCCAGCAAGTACAGTGTATTGGACTGAAGAGAAGCTACTGTTCTGGTCAGTTTCCTAAGCAGAGTTGAACTAGATATGCCCCGTGTGTGTAGGAAGCACAGTTCTTTGGTTCTGAGCAAGCTCACTGTTCTGGCCCTATAGGAAACACAGGAGAGTAGAAGAGTGCTGTTTTCTCAAAAGCAGAGTGTGTTTCTTGCAAGGCGAGCTAGCGTTTGTTTCCCAGTCCTAAAACGGAGTTGAATCCCATGCAGTTTCTGGTCCTACGAGCAAGAGTTGTTTTCTGCTAAGAAGAGTCACTATTGCGCTCCCATTGCCATACACAGTGCAAATAGCACTCGCGTCTGTTCCCAGCAAGTACAGTGTATTGGACTGAAGAGAAGCTACTGTTCTGGTCAGTTTCCTAAGCAGAGTTGAACTAGATATGCCCCGTGTGTGTAGGAAGCACAGTTCTTTGGTTCTGAGCAAGCTCACTGTTCTGGCCCTATAGGAAACACAGGAGAGTAGAAGAGTGCTGTTTTCTCAAAAGCAGAGTGTGTTTCTTGCAAGGCGAGCTAGCGTTTGTTTCCCAGTCCTAAACGGAGTAGAATCACATGCAGTTTCTGGTCCTACGAGCAAGAGTTGTTTTCTGCTAAGAAGAGTCACTATTGCGCTCCCATTGCCATACACAGTGCAAATAGCACTCGCGTCTGTTCCCAGCAAGTACAGTGTATTGGACTGAAGAGAAGCTACTGTTCTGGTCAGTTTCCTAAGCAGAGTTGAACTAGATATGCCCCGTGTGTGTAGGAAGCACAGTTCTTTGGTTCTGAGCAAGCTCACTGTTCTGGCCCTATAGGAAACACAGGAGAGTAGAAGAGTGCTGTTTTCTCAAAAGCAGAGTGTGTTTCTTGCAAGGCGAGCTAGCGTTTGTTTCCCAGTCCTAAACGGAGTTGAATCCCATGCAGATTCTGGTCCTACGAACAAGAGTTGTTTTCTGCTAGAAGAGTCACTATTGCGCTCCCATTGCCATACACAGTGCAAATAGCACTCGCGTCTGTTCCCAGCAAGTACAGTGTATTGGACTGAAGAGAAGCTACTGTTCTGGTCAGTTTCCTAAGCAGAGTTGAACTAGATATGCCCCGTGTGTGTAGGAAGCACAGTTCTTTTGTTCTGAGCAAGCTCACTGTTCTGGCCCTATAGGAAACACAGGAGAGTAGAAGAGTGCTGTTTTCTCAAAAGCAGAGTGTGTTTCTTGCAAGGCGAGCTAGCGTTTGTTTCCCAGTCCTAAACGGAGTTGAATCCCATGCAGTTTCTGGTCCTACGAGCAAGAGTTGTTTTCTGCTAAGAAGAGTCACTATTGTGCTCCCATTGCCATACACAGTGCAAATAGCACTCGCGTCTGTTCCCAGCAAGTACAGTGTATTGGACTGAAGAGAAGCTACTGTTCTGGTCAGTTTCCTAAGCAGAGTTGAACTAGATATGGCCCGTGTGTGTAGGAAGCACAGTTCTTTTGTTCTGAGCAAGCTCACTGTTCTGGCCCTATAGGAAACACAGAGAGTAGAAGAGTGCTGTTTTCTCAAAGCAGAGTGTGTTTCTTGCAAGGCGAGCTAGCGTTTGTTTCCCAGTCCTAAACGGAGTTGAATCCCACGCTGTTTCTGGTCCTACGAGCAAGAGTTGTTTTCTGCTAAGAAGAGTCACTATTGCACTCCCCATTGCCATACCACAGTGCAAATAGCACTCGCGTCTGTTCCCAGCAAGTACAGTGTATTGGACTGAAGAGAAGCTACTGTTCTGGTCAGTTTCCTAAGCAGAGTTGAACTAGATATGCCCCGTGTGTGTAGGAAGCACAGTTCTTTTGTTCTGAGCAAGCTCAATGTTCTGGCCCTATAGGAAACACAGGAGAGTAGAAGAGTGCTGTTTTCTCAAAAGCAGAGTGTGTTTCTTCAAGGCAAGCTAGCGTTTGTTTCCCAGTCCTAAACGGAGTTGAATCCCATGCAGATTCTGGTCCTACGAGCAAGAGTTGTTTTCTGCTAAGAAGAGTCACTATTGCGCTCCCATTGCCATACACAGTGCAAATAGCACTCGCGTCTGTTCCAGCAAGTACAGTGTATTGGACTGAAGAGAAGCTACTGTTCTGGTCAGTTTCCTAAGCAGAGTTGAACTAGATATGCCCCGTGTGTGTAGGAAGCACAATTCTTTGGTTCTGAGCAAGCTCACTGTTCTGGCCCTATAGGAAACACAGGAGAGTAGAAGAGTGCTGTTTTCTCAAAAGCAGAGTGTGTTTCTTGCAAGGCGAGCTAGCGTTTGTTTCCCAGTCCTAAACGGAGTTGAATCCCATGCAGTTTCTGGTCCTACGAGCAAGAGTTGTTTTCTGCCTAAGAAGAGTCACTATTGCGCTCCCATTGCCATACACAGTGCAAATAGCACTCGCGTCTGTTCCCAGCAAGTACAGTGTATTGGACTGAAGAGAAGCTACTGTTCTGGTCAGTTTCCTAAGCAGAGTTGAACTAGATATGCCCCGTGTGTGTAGGAAGCACAGTTCTTTGGTTCTGAGCAAGCTCACTGTTCTGGCCCTATAGGAAACACAGGAGAGTAGAAGAGTGCTGTTTTCTCAAAAGCAGAGTGTGTTTCTTGCAAGGCGAGCTAGCGTTTGTTTCCCAGTCCTAAACGGAGTAGAATCACATGCAGTTTCTGGTCCTACGAGCAAGAGTTGTTTTCTGCTAAGAAGAGTCACTATTGCGCTCCCATTGCCATACACAGTGCAAATAGCACTCGCGTCTGTTCCCAGCAAGTACAGTGTATTGGACTGAAGAGAAGCTACTGTTCTGGTCAGTTTTCCTAAGCAGAGTTGAACTAGATATGCCCCGTGTGTGTAGGAAGCACAGTTCTTTGGTTCTGAGCAAGCTCACTGTTCTGGCCCTATAGGAAACACAGGAGAGTAGAAGAGTGCTGTTTTCTCAAAAGCAGAGTGTGTTTCTTGCAAGGCGAGCTAGCGTTTGTTTCCCAGTCCTAAACGGAGTTGAATCCCATGCAGATTCTGGTCCTACGAACAAGAGTTGTTTTCTGCTAAGAAGAGTCACTATTGCGCTCCCATTGCCATACACAGTGCAAATAGCACTCGCGTCTGTTCCCAGCAAGTACAGTGTATTGGACTGAAGAGAAGCTACTGTTCTGGTCAGTTTCCTAAGCAGAGTTGAACTAGATATGCCCCGTGTGTGTAGGAAGCACAGTTCTTTTGTTCTGAGCAAGCTCACTGTTCTGGCCCTATAGGAAACACAGGAGAGTAGAAGAGTGCTGTTTTCTCAAAAGCAGAGTGTGTTTCTTGCAAGGCGAGCTAGCGTTTGTTTCCCAGTCCTAAACGGAGTTGAATCCCATGCAGTTTCTGGTCCTACGAGCAAGAGTTGTTTTCTGCTAAGAAGAGTCACTATTGTGCCTCCCATTGCCATACACAGTGCAAATAGCACTCGCGTCTGTTCCCAGCAAGTACAGTGTATTGGACTGAAGAGAAGCTACTGTTCTGGTCAGTTTCCTAAGCAGAGTTGAACTAGATATGGCCCGTGTGTGTAGGAAGCACAGTTCTTTTGTTCTGAGCAAGCTCACTGTTCTGGCCCTATAGGAAACACAGGAGAGTAGAAGAGTGCTGTTTTCTCAAAAGCAGAGTGTGTTTCTTGCAAGGCGAGCTAGCGTTTGTTTCCCAGTCCTAAACGGAGTTGAATCCCACGCTGTTTCTGGTCCTACGAGCAAGAGTTGTTTTCTGCTAAGAAGAGTCACTATTGCACTCCCATTGCCATACACAGTGCAAATAGCACTCGCGTCTGTTCCCAGCAAGTACAGTGTATTGGACTGAAGAGAAGCTACTGTTCTGGTCAGTTTCTAAGCAGAGTTGAACTAGATATGCCCCGTGTGTGTAGGAAGCACAGTTCTTTTGTTCTGAGCAAGCTCAATGTTCTGGCCCTATAGGAAACACAGGAGAGTAGAAGAGTGCTGTTTTCTCAAAGCAGAGTGTGTTTCTTCAAGGCAAGCTAGCGTTTGTTTCCCAGTCCTAAACGGAGTTGAATCCCATGCAGATTCTGGTCCTACGAGCAAGAGTTGTTTTCTGCTAAGAAGAGTCACTATTGCGCCTCCCATTGCCATACACAGTGCAAATAGCACTCGCGTCTGTTCCAGCAAGTACAGTGTATTGGGACTGAAGAGAAGCTACTGTTCTGGTCAGTTTCCTAAGCAGAGTTGAACTAGATATGCCCCGTGTGTGTAGGAAGCACAATTCTTTGGTTCTGAGCAAGCTCACTGTTCTGGCCCTATAGGAAACACAGGAGAGTAGAAGAGTGCTGTTTTCTCAAAAGCAGAGTGTGTTTCTTGCAAGGCGAGCTAGCGTTTGTTTCCCAGTCCTAAACGGAGTTGAATCCCATGCAGTTCTGGTCCTACGAGCAAG